>NC_054376.1:127070735-127371360 GCF_017654675.1 Xenopus laevis
TTTAACACAAAAAAAATCGGATTTTATAGTAAAAAAAACTCTCATTCTGACTTTCAGAGACTAGGGGGCCAATTTACCAAACTCGAGTGAAGGATTCGAAGTAAAAACGACTTCGAATCGAAAGATTCGAACTAAAAATCGTTTGACTATTCGACCATTCAATAGTCGAAGTACTGTCTCTTTAAGAAAAAACTTCAACCCCCTAGTTCGCCATCTAAAACCTACCGAACCCAATGTTAGCCTAAGGGGAAGGTCCCCATAGGCTTGCCTAAATTTTTTTGGTCGAAGGATAATCCTTCGATCGTTGGATTAAAATCCTTCGAATCGAACGAATTCAAACGTTCGATCGAAGGATTGTTTGATTGAACTATTTACGCTAAAATCCTTCGACTTCGATATTCGAAGTCGAAGGATTTTAATTCCCAGTCGAATATCGAGGGTTAATTAACCCTCGATATTCGACCCTTGGTGAATTTGCCCCTAAGTGACCAATACATTTATACACAAGTTTGTTAGCGTCTGGATGAACATGAACCATGGCTGAAGCGATGTGGTCACCCCAACACCTTGTTCTCTGAGTTGTTTTGCTTTAAGAAGATTGTTCCTGTAAACACCAGCTTGACTGTTCTCTGGAACTCAAGCAGTAGGTACATATAAAAACCAACAAGTGTCTTCTGAACTCCACCCTTCTGTCTTCAGCAAGTCCATGACCCTCAATTATCACCAGTGGCTCATTCTACGTCACTTACCTACTTCTCCTTCAGGCTGAGCATTTTGGCAAACATTTCAGTGAAACTGGACTCCAGAACTTGATGTCTCAGTTTAATCATGGTGCTGAATTACAAACAGCCTAGAGCAAAAACTCGAACTCCCTTTTCTTTTTCATGGCATTTCTGCACACAACATCTACAGTTCTTTATCTCATTTACAGATCAGACTTACAGGCGCACTTTCCTTATCTCGGCTGCTCAGACACTCTTGGAACACCGCCAGCCGCCTTCCTGATAGCTCGGAAACTGCCAGTCACTTTCTCTTTTCAAACATATAATCAAATATAATTTATATACATATAAAACTCAAAAGCCATGAAGAGTCTGAAAATATCCTTTGAACTGGTTCTTTGTGATGTCACTGGTGTGACATGACTCATGTTGCTCATTTACTGACAGTGGGGAACTGGCACTTGTGCAGGAACTAGTCACATTGAATTATTGCTTTTAGTTTTTTGTCCTTCCTGCTGCTGAATGAAAATAACCTAATCACTGGCTGGTTGCTGTGTGGAACTGCCCAGGTACAAATTTGCCCACTGATTGTCATTATCCTTGATTAATACAAGAAATATATTACACAAGACACACCTGGCTCAATTTTATTCTGGTGTAGTTGCCCCTAGCAACCAGTTAGTTAACCCTTAATATTTTTTTAAAGGATTCAGACTTTTAGTTCATTACATCTCAGTTATTTAATCGCCTTATTACTTGCATAGCAAAAACTTAATTTTATGATAGTTCCACTTTAAAAAAATCCACTTTAAAATCGAATTACGCTCATTAATGGAAGTGTGATGTGTGACATTAGCTTTATGCTTTTATTTTCTGAATCGGATATAATTTTATCTGGATTTTATATAATGGGTGTACCTTTCTCTGGATCCTCTCTAAATTCTAATTGTCATTTCAGTCTGGATTTGTCCTAAGGTCTAGTTGGATGAGTTTCTTGTGGCATTTTGCCATGCTAGATACACCTACTGTACAAGCTCATCTTGAAGGCAAATTAGGATGAGATTTGGGGTGAAAACTTATTTGATGTCTTAGATGCTCTTGGAAAGAAACTAAATAAGCAATGTCTTTCAAATCTGTAACTCTGTTATTAGGTTAGGGGGGTCTTGGCCAGACTTCGAGATGGGTTTGAACTAAAAAAGGTCCAGCAACCGAAGGTCTTCATTTTCTTTGGTGGCATCTTTAGAAAAGACCAAGAAAGTGGTGGTACAATCCCAAATAAAAATCTTGATGGGTTTGCGGTGAAAACTTATTTGATGTCCTATATATTCTTGGAACCACGTATGAAGGTAAAACCAATGTCTTTCAGATCTGTAACTCTGTTATTAGATTGGAGGAGTCTTGGCCACAAAGGTTAAAGCTCAGAGATTGGTTTGAACTGAAAACTTCCAGCAACCAAAGGTCTTCATTTTCTTTGGTGGCATCTTTTGATAAGACCAAGAAAGTGGTGATACAATCCCAAATAAAAATCTGGATGGGTTTGGGGTGAAAACGTATTTGATGTCCTATATATTCTTGGAACTATGAAGGTATAACCAATGTCTTTCAGATCTGTAACTCTCTTATTAGGTTAGGGGGGTCTTGGCCACACTCCGAGATGGGTTTGAACTGAAAATGTCCAGCAACCGAAGGTCTTCATTTTCTTTGGTGGCATCTTTTGAAAAGACCAAGAAAGTGGTGGTACAATCCCAAATAAAAATCTTGATGGGTTTGGGGTGAAAACTTATTTGATGTCCTATATATTCTTGAAACTACGTATGAAGGTAAAACCAATGTCTTTCAGATCTGTAACTCTGTTATTAGATTGGAGGAGTCTTGGCCACAAAGGTTAAAGCTCCGAGATTGGTTTGAACTGAAAACTTCCAACAACCAAAGGTCTTCATTTTCTTTGGTGGCATCTTTTCATAAGACCAAGAAAGTGGTGATACAATCCCAAATAAAAATCTGGATGGGTTTGGGGTGAAAACTTATTTGATGTCCTATATATTCTTGGAACTATGAAGGTATAACCAATGTCTTTTAGATCTGTAATCCTGTTTTGGTGGGTTTGACTACAAAAGTTGAAGCTCTAAGATGAGTTGTAATTGAAAAAAGTCCAACTATATTGTCTCTAGTAGCATCTGTTGTAAGAGACCAAGAAAGGGGTCTCTGACAACACTATCCCAGATGAAAAATTCTCCCTTTTCATTCACAATTCAGTTAATTTAGTGAGATCAGTAATATGTTGGTTAGGCAAGCAGTTGGAGCAAGGAAATGCTTCAGTGCTGGTAAATTGGGGCGGTGGTGTCTTGAGTTAACTTGAGTTAACAAATTGGGTTGAGACTACTAGATATCCCTCTCTAGGACAATTTGCTGCTTCCATAGAGGAAATGGGGTAAGGTCTTGGCAGAAATTAGTAAGTTCGGCATGAAGACTCATTTCTGCATACAAGAAACAAACAATACCGGCCCCTGGAGGCAGTAATTGCACTCCTTTAATCAACTGGTGTAGCACATGGGTTTTTGCAGAAATAGGATCAGTTCCAAACAGATCAATGTCAAACCGGTGCATACCATCTCCTAGAGGCACAGAGTAGGGAGGGGTGCCCAGGCTAAGGAACCCAGAGGAAGAAAAAGGACAAATGGTACCACTGGCATCTCTAGATTTAGAGGTGCTGTCACAGTCGCTTGTCTCTTCACAGTGTTCAGAATGGAACCAGACAATTCCCCTTTGTAGCAATAACTCCAGGTTGGATCTGTGGGTAGAAAGCGGAAGCCAACCTTGGATAAGAAGCCCATTAGGAAGCAGCCCCGAGGCAGTACAGGAATTCTCAAACAAACTTAGAACCTCTTCAGGGGTAAGGGCATCAAGAGGTCGCCTCTCACAAGCACTCGCCACCCGATGCTTCAGCAACTTCACTGCATGGTCTAGTTGGTCATGGTGCAGGATCACTGAGACCACTGCCTAAAAGAATTAGTTAAAAGAGGAATAAAACACAAAAATAAGAAACAATGCATTTAGGTTTCTAAAGCAAAGTATCAGTACAGACATGGATATGTATGTAAACAAAGCAAAAAGGGCTCCCTATCTATGATGAATGCAAGTTCTTGAATCATGCTCCTTCAGCCAGTTGTGGCAGTTGTGATCTGCAAAAAGAAAACTTAACACTTTACTAAGGCATTAGGCCATTAAAGCATTCATACTTGGGTGAAACTGTGGAGACAAGACAAGGCAGGAGTGGGATAGAGAGGGCATAGAGACAGGGCAAAGCAGGAGAGGGAGTAGAGACAGGGCAAGGCAGGAGTGGGATGGAGAGGGTGTAGAGACAGGGCAAGGCAGGGGTGGGATGGAGAGGGTGCAGAGACAGGACACGGCAGTTGTGGAATGGAGAGGTAGTAGAGACAGGGCAAGGAAGGAGTGGGATGGACAGGGCGTAGAGACAGGACACGGCAGTTGTGGAATGGAGAGGTAGTAGAGACAGGGCAAGGCAGGGGTGGGATGGAGAGGGCGTAAAGACAGGGCAAGGTAGGAGTGGGATTGAGAGGGTGTAGAGACAGGACATGGCAGGAATGGGATGGAGAGGGCGTAGAGGGCGTAGAAGTAGGAACAAGACCAGAGCAGGAACAAGGCAAAAGGGGCGAGTGCATAGGGAGCTGGTGCTCAAGGTAATCAAAAGCTAATGCATAAGAAAGGAATTGATGTGGGAGTTGGATTTATATAGGGTGCAGCTGCCTCTGATTGGCTGTCAAATAAAACTGCTGGGATGGAAAAGTCAGGTAAAAAGGTTATAATGAGAATGAATAAGAAAGCTTGCCAGCTGCTCTCATGTCCTAGTGGTTATGGAGAGCATTTAAAACCCAACAGTTACTGGCTTGATTCCCAGTAGAGCCTTACATTCTGTTTGTTCTGTTGAACCTTGCAGAGCTTCTCTGGTCTGATTTGGTAGTAGACTAATGTGCACCCCTGGATGAAGTGTTGAGTTATGTACAAAATTGACATGAACATTTTTTATCATCCTGGAAGACGTTTCATATTGGGTTATATGTGCATAACAGGGTACTCATGGTCTTATAGGAGATACAATGAATGTCAGACATGACATGGCGCCAACATGGATTAGTGCTGCCCAAAACTGAATAAGAGGGGAAAGTTACTTATGCCCATGCCACAAACTATTGGTCCTCCAGCATTGTAGGGTTTATAGATGTTGGGGGGGGGGGGTTTACTAGTAGAGAAACAAAATAATTGTCCGGTGATGTTCAAAAGAGAAATGAAGGTTCCATCCCAACCAAGAGAATTAGCGCACTGCTCTACGTTAAATACTGTTTATTCAAATATAAAGTGTCTTAAAGCGCCAGTGCTTCCACAAACTTGAGGTTACAAAAGTCTATAGGGTCACATTTGTCACATGATACAGTGGAATCCATGAAGATAAAGCAGAACTGAGTTCAAGGAAAAACTCATATAAACATTGCTATCAACTTCTGTAGACTATGAGCACAGTCACAAGGGGAACATTATGAGGGGGCTTCAAGTAAATACCTTAGAATGTAACAGTCGGTACTTGCTCACTGATGATGGAGGGTCTTCTACCCTTGTCAGGCGAATTGTGGTGACATCAGGATGATTAGACTGCAGATGATCTATGCATATTCGCTGAATTATTCCCGCTACTCCGGAGCTTCTCTTCCAGGATGCAACACGTAGACCTTGGAAAACAGCAGTGACACCGGCGTCTACCAGCACGTAGGACTCAAAACCCACCTTATGAAGAAAAAAGGTAAAATGGCTTCTTCTGCTTCAAGCTACATCAAGCTACATATTCATCAGCATGCACAGCCCTATAAAATCATCCCTGCGCCATAAAATACAATAATACATTTTCCAGTTTGCTGCCCAGTTTCCCAGTTTAGACAAATCACTGTGCAAAGTGTCAGCATCCTGCATGGAACCTATAGTTCTGCACAATTTTGTATCAACAGCAAAAATCGAAACTTTCAATGGCCACCTCCAGGTCATTAATAAACAAGTTGAAAAGCAAGGGACCTAGTACAGAGCCCTGCGGTACTCCACTAATAACACTGGGCCAATTAGAAAATGTTCCATTTACCACCACTCTTTGTAGTCTATCTTTTAGCCAGTTCTCTATCAGGTACAAATACTAAGTTCCAGGCCAATATTTCTTAATTTAACCATTAGTCAATGTAGCCAAGTATCTCATCCCTCATTAAACCTTCCAAAATATTTCCTACCACTGACATCAGACTAACCGGCCCATAGTTTTGAAGCTGAGAACGGGATCACTTTTTTTACTAGGAGCAGGACTGTTGTGGAAGTGGCGTAATGCGTCACGTGGAAGTGCTGTAACGCCACATGGAAGTGACGTCACTCCGCCAAGCAGTCGGCCCCCTACCCCTCACCCCCAGCTCTTTCACCGGATTTCCTACAGAAATCCATGGAAGAGGCTGGTACTTGACACCCGAGGGCTGCCCCACAAAACCTGCCGCCCTAGACATGGGCATTAATATAAATACGGCCCTGATTAGGAGCATCAAATTAGCAATTCACCAGTCTCATGGCACCATGTAAGACCTCAGTGAATCCTCAAAGGAGGTTGCCAATCACAGAGCTAAACGTGTGCAATACCCTGGTATAAATACCATTCAGTCACAGACCTTTGTTTATGTTTACATGTTTAAGTCACTTTTGAATATCCTCCGGAGTGACTCATGCATCAGTAGTTATATTATTATATAGCCCTATTTTGGTACTCTCTCTTAAATAGTGTTTAACCCGTTGCAATCCAGGGCCCTGAATTCTCTTTGCATAGGAAAGATACTGGGAACTGGGATTTACAGCACAGTGCCTCCACCTAGTGGCC
Source organism: Xenopus laevis (assembly GCF_017654675.1). NCBI lineage: Eukaryota > Metazoa > Chordata > Amphibia > Anura > Pipidae > Xenopus > Xenopus laevis. The sequence goes on from NC_054376.1 coordinate 127,077,375, forward strand.
ACTAAGGAGCACATATCAGGGGAATTCCACTAGAAAATAAAGCAAACAGTCTGCAGTAAAACCAACTATAACATTATATAGTAAAGAAATTATAAATGTTCTGTAAACAACAACAATATAAACACTGCCCGGGGGAACCTCTGTGGACCACCCAGCCCCTGGCACAGTCTTTCAACACCGCAGTCCCACTCTCCATTGGAAAATGCAATTTAGTACTGTTCAGTCCTTTGCAATTTGTCCCTTTCCCAAAAGCAGGTGAAAGACTTGTCTGATCCCCTACAATTTGAATTTAGTCTATATAAAAGGAAGTCTTCATTAGCTTAGCTAGTTCTTCAGTTGTGTAGACCGATGCTTTACATATCCCAGGGTGCATGAATCTAGTGTTGCAATTAGAGATGTTGCGAACTGTTCGCCGGCGAACTTGTTCGCGCGAACATCGGGTGTTCGCGCTCGCCGGAAGTTCGCGAACGTCGCGCGACGTTCGCCATTTTGGGTTCGCCATTGTTGGCGCTTTTTTTTGCCCTCTCACCCCAGACCAGCAGGTACATGGCAGCCAATCAGGAAGCTCTCCCCTGGACCACTCCCCTTCCCTATAAAAACCGAAGCCCTGCAGCGTTTTTTCACTCTGCCTGTGTGTGCTGAAGAGATAGTGTAGGGAGAGAGCTGCTGCCTGTTAGTGATTTCAGGGACAGTTGAAAGTTTGCTGGCTAGTAATCGTTTTGATACTGCTCTGTTATTGGAGGGACAGAAGTCTGCAGGGGTTTGAGGGACATTTAAGCTTAGGTAGCTTTGCTGGCTAGTAATCTACCTTCTACTGCAGTGCTCTGTATGTAGCTGCAGTGGGCAGCTGTCCTGCTTCTGATCTCATCTGCTGACTGCTGCAATAACAGTAGTCCTTGTAAGGACTGCTTTTATTTATTTTTTTGTTGTTTTACTACTACTACTACTACTACTACTATAAGAGCCCAGTGCTATTAGTCTAGCAGTGTTGGGGAGTGGGACTGGTGTGCTAATCTGCTGCTCCTAGTAGTTCAGCAGCACCAACTTTAATTTTTTTTTTTAATATTCATTTTTTTTTTATTTTACTTTTTTTATTTTACTACCGCTGTAGTAGTGTATAAGTTGACCTTTTAGGCATTATTTGCCCTGTAGGCATTATTTGCACACTGTTTTCTTCAACCCGCCATCGAGCTGTGTGACCTTGTTCACATTCTGTCTAAATATCCATAATATTACCGTCTCCAGAAAAAACACCGGAGTCACTTTTTTCAAGCAGCCATAATATATTTTACGTAATCCGTATCCACCGCTGTAGTAGTGTATACGTTGGCCTTGTAGGCATTATTTGCACACTGTTTTCTTCAACCCGCCATCGAGCTGTGTGACCTTGTTCCCATTCTGTCTAAATATCCATAATATTACCGTCTCCAGAAAAAACACCGGAGTCACTTTTTTCAAGCAGCCATAATATATTTTACGTAATCCGTATCCACCGCTGTAGTAGTGTATACGTTGGCCTTGTAGGCATTATTTGCACACTGTTTTCTTCAACCCGCCATCGAGCTGTGTGACCTTGTTCCCATTCTGTCTAAATATCCATAATATTACCGTCTCCAGAAAAAACACCGGAGTCACTTTTTTCAAGCAGCATTCATATATTTTACGTAATCCGTATCCACCGCTGTAGTAGTGCAGTAGTGTAGTAGGCAGTTGTTTAAAGAGAACAGTAGATTACTAGCCAGCAAAGCTACCTAAGCTAAAATGTCCCTCAAATCCCTGCAGACTTCTGTCCCTCCAATACAGAGCAGTATCAAGCAGATTACTAGCCAGCAAACTTACTATCATCTGTCCCTGAAATCACTAACAGCTCTCCCCCTACACTATCTCTTCCAAGCACACACAGGCAGATTTTTCAGATACATTTTTGCCCTTGATCCCCCTCTGGCATGCCACTGTCCAGGTCGTTGCACCCTTTAAACAACTTTAAAATCATTTTTCTGGCCAGAAATGTCTTTTCTAGATGTTAAAGTTCGCCTTCCCATTGAAGTCTATGGGGTTCGCGAACCGTTCGCGAACCGCTCGCATTTTTGCGCAAGTTCGCGAATATGTTCGCGAACTTTTTTTCCGACGTTCGCTACATCCCTAGTTGCAATATATAACTGTGCTCATACTACTTTGGGATCTCTAATATATCCTCGCAGACCCATGTGCACACTCAGCATTCTTATAGGGACCTTGAACTCGTGATGGGCGAATTTATTCGCCGGGCATGAATTTTTCAGCGAATTTGCTCATTTCGCCACCGGTGAATACATTTGCAATGTTTGCGACGCCGGCATTAAATTTTTTCCGACGCCGGTGACGGTTCCAATGCCAGCCCCAATTTTGATGCCGGCAATGATAAACAGATGCCCATTGACTTTAATGTTGTTTTTAATGACGTTTTGACACCGGCGAAAAAATCGGCAGCGTAAAAATCGGCTGTTTGCAAATTTTTCACCAGTTTCACAGGAAATTTCCAAAATTCGTGGTGAAGTGAAACGGGACAAATTCATCCATCACTATTTTGGACATTTCATACAAGGGCCGATCCTTTCACAGCAATCACTGCTGCTGCAGTTTTCTGGGAGTTATATGCCCTCTAGTACCGGCTTCTAGCCTTGGGTGGAGGCATTTAAATGGCACCTGCAAAAATATTATCCCCCAACCAAAGGTGCAGACTAATAGACCCTGCACTCTAGTTGGGGGAAACAATTTTTTTTTAGATTGCCCCCCACCAGCACTAGACCACCCGTCTGGGGAGGGAGCTCCCAGTACGAGCGGCCATGTTGTTGCAAACATTGAGCGTGTGCTCGAGTGCCACTCATTATGCACATGCGCGTGATGTCAGAAGCATATTTGCATATGAGCTTTCTCCCCGAGTAAGAGTACTAGCCCTGGCGTGGACCAATATTTTAAAAAGAGCTACTGTTACCCCCAACCCGTAGCGCGGGCTCTATTAACATGCACCTTAGTATGGAGATAATATTTTTGCCCAACTGGTGCCCTTTAACTTATCCAAACCTCACAAATCTCCCACTTAGTAGAGACTTGGAATCTATGCTGTTAGTGCCCCAGTGTGGCCCTTGATACTCATGTCAAGAAAGGGTTACAACATAATTTTAAAAATGTGCGTAATCCCCTGTAATAAGTCGTTTCCTCACTAGGGTCTCTTCATAGTGTTTGTACCTGTACTCACCACTCTTCCATCCAACCTGGCCAGGAACATCTCTCGCTGAGGGTCCTCCAGCCACTCATGGTACCTAGCTGGAAGATAATCCACCCCACTGTATACCCCTTCTGAGATGGACATCACCTCCTCATAGTCACAGGCAGTGGCAGGGAGAACCTGTATGTCTTGAGAAGTCGGCTGAGACATGGCAAATAAAAACACCGTCTCTCCTGTATCAGCTCAGGCAACAAAGAATGAACTTTCCACATAAATGCAAAGGTCACCAAATGCAGCAAATCAAAACAAATTACTTGGCAATGTGCTTAAAGGGACAGAACATGATCTTTCCAGGTGTAAATTATTGTTCCTCCCTCTTAAGAACTTTTATATATATTCTTGCTGCTGCAAAGAAAGACTGGTAGGATGTGTTACAAGGGTCATCTTTAGTGGTGGGGTCTTTAATAAGGGTAAACCTTTAATATAAGTGAATGTAAAATTTACGAGGGTGCTATTCTAAGCGCTTTTGTAATTTACATTCATTATATATTTTGTTTTTATTCCAAGATATTAAGGGATACATGTAATGTTAATATGAATGAATTTTGTTACAACAGCGCCACCTGCTGGTCAGTTTCCCACCAGTCTGACCAGCAAGTAGTCAAGGAAGTTGTAAGAAAGAGGCGGCTCAGATGTCCTTCTACTTAGGAACGATATGAGAAATGTTTCTATTTCTTTTCCTAAGCAGAAGAACATCAGAGCAGCCTCTTTCTTTCTCCTGACAACTTCCTTGACTACTTGCTGGTCAGACTGGTGGGAAACTGACCAGCAGGTGGCGCTGTTGTAACAAAATTCATTCATATTAACAGTACATGTATCCCTTAATATCTTGGAATTAGAAACAAAAGTGCTTAGCATAGCACCCTCATCAATTTGACATTAACTTATTTTAAAGGGTTATTTATCCTTTAACAAGCTATAAAAAGCAGCACAAGCTCACGCCATTGATATATATATAGTGTATTACAGTGACATCTGTTGGTAAAAAACCTTATTGCAATTGCAAAAAGAAACTTTATCAATTCAGATTCATTCCATATACACTCAATATCAATAGTGATGGGCGAATTTATTCGCCAGGCGCGAATTCGCGGCGAATTTGCGTGATTCGCCGCCAGCGAATAAATTTGTGAAACGCCCGCGAAAACTCGCGGCAAAAAAATTCGCCGGCGTCTAAATTGGGCGCCGGCGTCAAAAAACCGGCCCGCTTCGCGAATTTTTCGCCGTTTCGCGAAATTCGCGAATTTTTCGGCGAAGCGAAACGGCGCAAATTCGCCCATCACTAAATATCAACTTAATATAAAAAAAACCATTTACTATAAAATCTACATTTTTTATGGAATTTTTTGAGCTTTATTATACCACAAGGCTGCAAAAAGTCTGATCATCTGAAAATGCACCATCTCAGATCCGCCAAGGTTGCATATAAGTCGGTGGGAGAGGTCCCTATCCCATATGGGAGTTTCTGTGATCTGGTTAAATGATAAATAAGGTCAAATCGCGGATTCTAGTTTGGTCGAACAGTTTTTTTTTAAGTATTTATATTTAGAGTTCCTCGCCATTTGTAAAAGGAAGCACTTTCAAAATCCCTTTGTGGTCTGAGAGTTGTAATACAAAGGTGTTTAGCTGGATAATTGAATAGGACATTCAGGGGCAAATTCACTAAGATGCGAAGTTGTGCCAGGCGCAACTTCGCCGCACTTCGCCAGGCGTAGTTTCGCCAGCGCTCCGCAAGTTCACTAAAATCCGAAGTTGTGCACAGGGGTAGCGTAAGGTGCGAAGTTGCGCTAGCGTTGATTCGCTATATAAAGCGAAGTTGCGCTAGCGAAGGCTCATTTGCATACGGCGCGAAATTCAAATTTCAATGGAGGAACACGTATCTGCACTACAAATGCCTAGAAAACCTTCAAATCAGCAAATAAAAATGTTATTTTGCCCTACACATGTGCCCACTGTCTAGGTAAGTTGCCATGAGTCAGGAAATGTAGGGGGGAGGAAGGGGAGCCCCAAAAAATTTTCGATCTTTTTCAGCCTATCAGCCATCATGTAGAAAACACGCCAGCGTTTTTTTGGGACTTAGAAAAAAAATTGACTTTTTTTGAAACAATCCCTATCTACTCTATTGCGCTTCGCCAGGTCTGAGGTGGCGAAGGAAGTCTAGCGTAAAAGGTAGCGTTCAGTACACTGCGCAAGTTAGTGAATTTGCGTAGTTTCGTCGCTAACGAAAATTCGCCTGGCGTAAGGTTGCGAAGTAACACTAGCAAAACTACGCCAGCGTTCGTTAGTGAATTTGTGCAGTAGCGAAAATGCCAAACGCTAGCGAATTAACGCTAGCGTTCGGCGCTTCGCATCTTAGTGAATTTGCCCTTCAGTGAGGCCGGCATAGTTATCACTTGCAAAAAATGAGTAATTGCACCTCAAATACTGCCCTCTAGAGGCAACATTCACATCTGCTCGGCCAAATGATGCGGCATGTGAACCTGTACAAAACCGGGGTTCTAGTCAAAAGTCAAAGTAAACTGAGGCTGAGGCAGCAGCCCAGATGCCGCCCCCTTCTCCTGCTCCGTGCTTAAAAGGCAGAGTCAGACTGGGTCAAGGTGGGACAGGTACAGCATGGCATTCAAATCCTTGGATTAGGTTTATCCATAAATTTAATGTGGATTAACGATAAGGATTACTCTTATACTTTCACTTTTATCATTGGCATAATGACCACTCTTCATTGGCCTCTACTCAATTATTCAATTACTCAGTATCTTGGGCTATTTATTCCAAAATACAGCCCTCAGACAAACTGGAACTCTACTTAATGGAATTTTTCACCATATGCTTATGCTAAACCTAGGGAAAATTTCAGGGGACACCTTCATACTGTGGGGCTAAACACATATGGTGCTACATTCAAGAGAGGTGCAACTCTTGGTGTTTCATTCTTGGAGGAAAATAGGCTAGATTTATTATAATTATTATTATTCATTTGGGCTCTATCTATGTACAGCCTCTTCTGTTCATACTTTAAAAGTTAATAGTTTGCTAATATCACTGAGTGTAGAATTAAGAACCAAAACAATTGATATCTCAGCAACAAATGTTGGTTGAGCCACCGAGCTCTGTTCTTAAAATCCAATCCTTATTTTTTCAGAGCTAACGCCTAAAGTATATTGAGTATCTACTTAGAAAATGCTGGTTATTCATGTACAAACACACTTACTAATACTCCTGTCTTCTGTAAATATTAAGCTAAATCCCAAATAAACAGTTGTCCGTTTCTCACAGGCACATGTTTACATGGCTTACATAATATTTGGGATGAGGAGTAAAATGGATAGAGGAATAATCTTAGTTAATGTGTAGTGTGAACTGTTTTGTAGAGGGGTAAAGCTTTGTGAGGGTATTAGCTAAGGGATGATTCCAGTGAGAAGTGAGATGTTAATAATCCAGGTGGTATATAATCACCACTGACTGGTCATGGGATGGTGCCTGGATATAGGAACACTTACTCCCTCTGTCTTCTGTAAATATATATTAACATTCAAATGCACTATGTATTTTCTTTTTATTCCAAGATATTAAGGGATACATGTACTGTTAATATGAATGAATTTTGTTACAACAGCGCCACCTGCTGGTCAGTTTCCCACCAGTCTGACCAGCAAGTAGTCAAGGAAGTTGTCAGGAGAAAGAAAGAGGCTGATGTTCTTCTGCTTAGGAAAAGAATTAGAAACCTTTCTCACATCTTTCCTAAGCAGAAGAACATCAGCCTCTTTCTTTCTCCTGACAACTTCCTTGACTACTTGCTGGTCAGACTGGTGGGAAACTGACCAGCAGGTGGCACTGTTGTAACAAAATTCATTCCTATTAACAGTACATGTATCCCTTAATATCTTGAAATCAATAGAAAATAAATAATAAATATAAATTACAAAAGCGGCAAGCATAGCCCCCTCATCAATTTCACATTCACTTATTTCAAAGGTTTACTTATTGTTTAAAGGAAATAACAGACTCAGCCATTTGCTGGCCATTCCACAACCTCACTTCCCTTATTGAACATTGTACACTGCTTCAAATGAAAGTTCTTTCATTCTCTTTATCTTTCTTATGGGAATAAGATCCCCCGCTACCTGTCTATAACGTCCTCTAATGTAAAGAGTAACCACGTCCCCTAGCAGGTGTCTTTTCTCTAGAACTCAGAGTCCCTTATAGAGATTCCCACCGTAACCATATCATTATTAGAGCCTCACGGCCCAATTAGAGATGAAGTCCGGACCAAGGAGAAATCACCAGGTGCAATACGTGATAGCCAGAGGGTTAGGAATTCTAGAACACCCAGGAACGCCATTCTGTTGTTCCTTTTATTTCGAATTTTTGCACAGTTTATGGTGCAATGACGTTGGTGCGGGCCCCTGATTGCCATCATCTTTACCATGAATCACTCCTGACCGTTATGATGGTTATTCCCTAAATGCTCACCCAAGCAAATGCTAGACATGTATTTGGTATTATGAGATTTACCAGATCCAATTCCTAGTCAGTCCCTGAACTCCCAGACTTGGCAACCCCATTAGCCCCAGTCAATATCTGGATAGGTGAAGTCACCAATAATAATAACCTGATCTAGTTGTGAAGCCTCTTTGATCTGTAATAATATCTGAGCTTCATTCAAAGATACCCCAGAGATAATATTCTTGGTAACTTTTAGTCCAGCCGAAATCTCTGCCCAAAATGATTCCACACCCTCCCCAGTGCCATCCCAGGTAATTTCTTTAGCACATGGTTTTAATTCTGACTTTACATAAAGATAAACTCCTTCACCTTTTTTTAATCTCCCTTCTAAAAAAGAGTGAAACCATTTAAATACAAAACCCAATCACATGTTTTATCCCACCAAGTCTCCAATTAAATAATAATGAGTATATACAATTAACCCTCCCATTTTACCTGACAAGCTCTATCCATTTGCCAGCAGACAGCGGAGGATACTGTTTTTTTCTCTGATATTTATATAATGCAATGGAGACTTAGATCTAAGGTTACCGTTAGTTAATTAGATAATTAAGAACTTGTTCTTCATACCTGACCTGACTTGGAACTGTTTAGAGCCCTGTTTGTTTGGAATGATTTAGGTTACCTCTGAACCAATTAAAGCAATTGTGCTTGACATCACAGAGGCATCACTAAGTATGGTGGTGCAGTGATGCTGATGATCAGGTCAGCTTAACCCCTTAGAACAGGGATCCCCAACCTTTTGAACACGTGAGCAACATAGAGAAGTTAAAGGAGTTGAGGAGCAACGCTAGCATGAAAAATGTTCTTGGGGTGCTAAGTAAGTGCTGTGCTTGGCCATGTGGTAGCTCTTATGTGCATTGTCAACCTACATTGAGGCTCTGTTTGGCAGTGCACATGGTTTTTATGCAAATAAAACTTACCTCCAAGCCTGGAATTCAAAAATAAGCTCCTGCTTTGAGGCCACTGAGAGCAACATCCAAGGGGTTGGAGAGCAACATGTTGCTCACGAGCTACTGGTTGGGGATCACTGCCTTAGAAAATAATGTAAAAGAAATGTAAACCATTATTAGAAAAAGATGGTGTAACAGCATAAAGGTTTTGTACTTCTTCACCTTAAGTAGCCTTCTGAAGGGTTTATCGGGCCTGTTCACAGCTGAGAGAGAGGAGTTTTTGACCTAAACAGGTTTAAGGTTCCCTGGCAGTTCTGTAGTTGGGGTGTCAGGTTTCCCTAATCTATAAAAACTAGAGTCACCATGTGCCCTGCTTTTTTGGACTCCAGGAGAGGGTTGGATGCTGCTGGAGAACATGTGACAAGACGCCTCAGTAAGGTCCAAGGGTGGAGAAAAGCCAAATATTTGTGTTGGATTGGTTAAACCTAAGGTTACCAAAGTCTTAGAGAAGTTGGGCATGCAGGGAACCCATGAATAACCAGTTAGTTAGTTATAGCACATCCCAGGGGTGTTAGATAGTCAGAACTACACAGTAAGAGCAATTCTTTGCTCCACCGAAAAGTAATTGGGTTGCAATTTCTTAAAGTGAACTTTTTACAGATTAGGGACTTTAGTGTGATAGGGCTCATGGTAGTGTGTATTCCAGACAATCCGTTATGTTGGGGTTGATACCTGTGATGAGATTAACCATAAATGTGCTATATAGTTTACTGCATAATCTATTGCCTAATTCGTTACTGTACTAAAGAATACTGCATTTAATAAACATCAAGTTCATGGATTACAGGTAATGACGCCCTTTGTTTTTAATGTCACAGCAACTACGGTTGTTGTTCAGCAACTTCACCCCTCCTATAAAGACTTTCTGTAAGGGTTCAACTGAGACAGAGGGTCACAAATGTAATGGTGTTCTGCCAGAGAACCGAGATCTTGGAGATGATGGGAGTTCAGGTTCAGGTCATTTCTTCCATATGCCTTGATATATTCAATTTAGGCCTATTGAGAAGACCTTGTTTGTGTGGGAAAGGTCAAGCCTAAGAACAGTCAGTATTTTAATAGCCTTGTTGGTAAAAAATATGCTTGATCCCATTGTTATGAATAGGGAAGAAGGATACAAATTTAATTAGGCTGCTATTTTTCATGGTCTGAGGTCATTTTATTTTTAGGTATGATTAATATTTGGCAGATTTACATATGTAAGCCTTGCATATTTGTGAACACCACCATTACTGTTGGGAATGTCCATGATTTAAGCCCCTTCATAACCTTCCACTGATCAGTGATCATTCTAGAGTAGAGAACCCAGTCTTTGGGTTGCAGGCAATGAGTGACCTTCATCTGTATATTAAGGTGGCTTGATAAAAGACCAATGGCGGTCTGAAACGTTGCCAAGTGTATTGGGGTCAGAAACCCATGTCTCAATAAAGGCATTTTAAACAAAGCGATCTATGGCTGGTGCTGTCGACATCTGTAAATTAAATACACTGTAACCCTATCTTGACCTAAACCAATGCTTTGGCTACTCCTCAGGTAGAAGAAGGTTACATTAAGGTCCTGTCTCTCAGCTGGGCCCTCACAATGTTGTGAAGGGAGGGGGATTGGTTTGTGGATGACACCTCACCTCAACTGCACAGACTGGATTTTTTAGACCAGAGGTTCAAAAAGACAAATGTCTCTTAGCCTAAAAGGATGAAGTACTCACGTAGTACAATGTTGTTATGCAGGTAGAATGGTTGCAGCCTTTGTACACTGGTACCACTGTGGAGATGTCTGGTAGTGGTCCAGTCCCCTCCAGCAGAAACCTCAGGGAACAGTATTGTAAAGGTACCTGATGGTTCAGTGCTGCGTCGGGCAGAAAGAATCCCAAGGCACACAGGATAATTGCAAGCAAGCTGCCTTGCGTGTTTATTGCGAAGTGCACTGTTTCAGGGTCACGCCCCTTTCTCAAGCATGATGGTACCTCCCTGGGAGGCGCCCAGGGGAGAAAAGGCCCAGAACCCTTATTCTCTTTCCTATTTATAAACTCCCCCATTGCCCTCTAGCAGTAGTTTACTTTAACTGTCCCAACTAAACTATGGGGTCTCTACACATCTGAACAACAAAAACACATTGAAAAGCACATACAGATGAAGCCACTTGGATTTGTGAGATAAATGCGTCATGACTCAGGGTTAATTGAAGAAACTGCGTTATCTAAAGTCATCTTAACTCATTTAATGCATTTAACCTTTCCATTAGCATACCAAAGCACCATTGTGAACAATGGTGAATGCTTTAATTAGATGGGATGTTGTGACGCAGTTTTCTGTGTTAAATGAGATAAATGGGATATCTGTGTTTAGTTATTCTGTGTCAAACAGACAAACCAAAGTGGCTGCATCTGTAGATACGGTAATTAATTTGTGCAAATAAGTGCTCCCTACACCGTACATTGGAGCAAAACTAACCAAAGGATGGGGGGGGGGGGTGAGATTTGAAGGACAGGTAGATAATATGGAATTACAAATGGGAAACAAGGTGCATAGGGAAAGGATTAGACAGTGACTGTGCAGTAACAACCACCTTAACAAACCTTTGCACCCCGAAACAAGAACTTGAGAAAATCAGAAAATGCAGCTTTTATGGGTATATTATGGGCATATTATGAAATACGCAAATTTTTCTGCGAAATGGGACAAATTCACCCATCACTGCTCCTTAGCCCAGCTGGGCCAAGGGCTACAGGTTCCCATGGCAAGGTCACCCGTTTGTCCTGCTCCCGACCTCCCACACACCCAACCAGCAACCCCTCCAACCAGCTCTAATGACCTGCTCGCTCTTCCACTCCTAGGATACACCTAGTTTATGGCCCTGCTACCTACCTTGGTTCCTATTAGTAGAGTTCTATTTATTTCTGCTACAAATGATCGCCTTTCTGTTTAATAAAATGAATAATTATATAAAAGTTACAAGAACCTTTGGTGCCAAACTCTTGTGGGTGTGTGTCAGAGCATCTGTTTAATAACATTCAAATCCCACCTGGTTTTTTGTGTTTGCTCAAAAAATTAAACGATCAAACAAAAATCTAAAACAAAAATCTAAAACAAAAATAATAAAAATAATTCCAGTAAAGAAATGCCCCCCTCTCTTTTAAATCTATTCTTTAGAATTCTTTAAAATGTATATATTTCCTTATCTTTAACCTAAAAAGGTTAGATACTCACCTCAGGTGGCAGCAGCCCTGCAAGTTACCGGAGGTGGTAAAAAAGGAGGGGGGAGGCATCAGAAGGCCACCTCAGGGCAGAAAGGACCCCCTGAAACACCCCTTGGTGGAAGGGTTTATTTATTTTTTATAAAATAAGATTTTAGAAGTTTTTGATCTGCCATTTTTTTGCCTCAACAGTTTGTTTGTCCAACTTTTTTGTGCTAATCACAAATTAAAATTTCACAAATTCAAAAATAAAAAGCTTACTAGGTATTAGGTGGCGATATTTCTATTTTTACCTTTTAAAAAACATCGACATCAAAAACTCACTTTCAAAAATGTTAAAATAAAAAGGGTTGGCATTTCACCAAGGTCGCCATTTTTTTAAAAACATTTCATAGTGAAGCCTAATGATATATAAGAGAAAGAAGGGGGTAAGATGGCTCATCCAATTGATGTTTATTCAATTTTAAACATAAAACGCGAGTAGTCCCATTAAAATTTTGTTTAATTAGCAATGTCATAAATCAACTAGGGTACTGCTTGGGGTGTTTGTACACGTGGTAATGAAAATGTCTTCATTTAGATACTGCCTTGCATCCGCCCCAATTCTCAGCTATCCTTTGGCAAGCCCATATCATATGCAAAAACAGATACAGTATTACATTTTTTCCACCATTTTTAAATACAGCCTTCTGTCTCTGGTGGAAATCACATTTGTTTTTCTATTGCTTTTTCCCATTACTACTGTTCTTACTCAGTTGACTGGACTTTGTTTCATGGGACAGTCAGCATTTGACATAATGCCCTAAAACAGTAGTTGTCAAACTTCAGTTCAAGCCTCACCTTGCAGCCTTTGATCAGAGCCCTCCCCATAGCAATTAACATGGACCATGATATGGTCATGGTCCGTATAAATGCTTAGGGGGGCACTGACCTATATCATGGTCCATGTTAACTGCTAAGGGGGTGCCCTGACCAAAAGCTGGACCTGCAAGGCAAGGCTTGAACTGATAAAGTCTGACAACTACTGTATTCGAACATCATGTCAAATGTTGACTGCCCCATCTAAAAAAGTCCAGTCGGCTCAACATGCTATATCTGCCATTTGGACAAATTTCCAACACTATCGAAGGCATCTAATGCAGCTCATTTTTCAATATTGCCATCCCTACAGGATCTACAGGGGTGATCCTGGCCCATCCGCCGCCTGAGGCAGCAGCAGTCGCTGCTGCCCCCCCCCTCCCCTGGAAATTCGCTCTTAAAGGGATACTGTCATCGGAAAACATGTTTTTTTCAAAACGCATCAGTTAATAGTGCTACTCCAGCAGAATTCTGCACTGAAATCCATTTCTCAAAAGAGCAAACAGATTTTTTTATATTCAATTTTGAAATCTGACATGGGGCTAGACATTTTGTCAATTTCCCAGCTGCCCCCAGTCATGTGACTTGTGCCTGCACTTTAGGAGAGAAATGCTTTCTGGCAGGCTGCTGTTTTTCCTTCTCAATTTAACTGAATGTGTCTCAGTGGGACATGGGTTTTTACTATTGAGTGTTGTTCTTAGATCTACCAGGCAGCTGTTATCTTGTGTTAGGGAGCTGCTATCTGGTTACCTTCCCATTGTTCTTTTGTTTGGCTGCTGGGGGGGAAAAAGGGAGGGGGTGATATCACTCTAACTTGCAGTACAGCAGTAAAGAGTGATTGAAGTTTATCAGAGCACAAGTCACATGACTTGGGGCAGCTGGGAAATTGACAATATGTCTAGCCCCATGTCAGATTTCAAAATTGAATATAAAAAAATCTGTTTGCTCTTTTGAGAAATGGATTTCAGTGCAGAATTCTGCTGGAGCAGCACTATTAACTGATTCATTTTGAAAAATTTTTTCTTCCCATGACAGTATCCCTTTAAAGTACCAGGAGCAGCATTTTTGCTGCCCCTGGTACCTAGTGGGGCGCTGCAGCCTGAGGCGACAGCCTCAACTTGCCTCATTGGTGAAGCACCCCTGAGGATCTACAGCATTGGTATAGTCCTGCACTGTATGCTGCTTTAATAAGATTTTCTATTCTTAAAGGACCAGTAACATTAAAAAAAAATGTAAAAAAATTCGTTAGTACACATCAAAAAATAAACACCAACACAAATTATACTTTAAAATCACAAAGCCTTTATTAAGAAATAACTTACAGAAACTGCACTTCCTGTCCTGTACAGAAACGGCGAAAAGGCGACCATCGATCCTGCTGAGCTTGATTTCTCCTCCTGGCTACTCATGGATGTGATGCAGTGACTGCCCGGGCCCCCTTCCTCCTCCTATACGATGGATGATGTCGCTGATGAAGAGAAGCGGCAGCCAGCGCAGGGGGAAGTAGTTATGCGCTGCCTGGGGCCTAATGAGACCACTGCGGGCACAATATTTAATGGTCTCTTAGTCCCGCTCCTGCTCCTGCTATCGTTCGTATATACAAAAACCTCCTCAAATGCATTCATATTGAGGAGGTTTTTGTATATACGAACGATTTATACAAAACACATTGTTTGAGCTGGTATAGATTTATTGACGATATTTTCATAATAGGGGACCCTGGAGGAATTCCATCCCCAGATCAATCATACCAGAACCAAATTAAAGTTTACCTTACATAGTGATGTAAATCAGGTTTCATTTTTAGATACCCTTATTAGTCGAAAGGAGAATGCACTGTCTTTGGACCTATACATAAAACCAACTGACAAAAACACCTTATTACTGTAGAGACCCTGAGATTTGGGTGTATTTATCTCAGGCATTTCCCCTTGGTAAAAGGACACCTAAGGGCCCTTTAGTAACTCAGGCAGCTATGTCCCTTGCTGGGTCCACATTAGTTCATGGAGTTTGTCCACTAGATGGCACTGTTTGTCAATATAAAAGGGTTTAGCACCATGCGGTCTGGGTCTGTCCTGGGACTTTGCCTCAGTGTGAGGTGAAGGGGACAACGAACCGACTGCTACTGGAACCTTTGGATTTCGTCTGACCAACAATGCCTAGTATTCCGGATCCGGGGAACTTGCACAAAGAAACACCAACGAGTGGATCAGAATAACAAGTTCCGTTTATTGTAGTCCAAACATAGGCTTATATAGGGTATAAGCAAAGACATCCTAATATAGTGACGTATTAGCAAAGTATATGTCTTGTAATAGGTTCAGCATTCAGGATTGGAAAGAGAGAAATAACAGACAAATATGTGCGTGCGTATTAGCTGAGATATTTTGGCTAAGGCAAGCTGATAACATTGTTTATGGTACATGATGATACTTATGCAAGGTTGTCCAAGAAGAGACAGCACAGGGTCGTACAGGAAAACAAGTACAGAGGCCTACAAGGGTCAGCACGTAGGCATGTTAACCCTTCAACCCCCTCTTTGATCATAACATGATCATCTAATGTGAAAAAGACATATGAGAATGTATTTTCTTCAACTGAGAATTTTCTGAAGTACGTATCATAGAGCGGATACGCTTCCTAAAAGAACAGGAAAGATATAAATTGAAAATAACAAGAAGAACAAGAATGACTGTAACAATAACAAGGGGATAAATAATAGAATGCATGATAGCAGAACCAGTAGGTGACCAACCATTAAACACATCATACCAATAGTGTTGTAAATCATCTTGTAACTGAGAACCTAAAGAAATTAATCTGTGTTTGGTAGCAACAGTTTTAACAACAGTATCATAGAATTTATCAGTGTGTTTGTGATATGCAGCAACAGTGTTAGTATGATGATGAATAAGTGAATGACACAGAGAAACAGGGAGTTGATAATTAGCAATAAGTAAAATTAACCTAAACTATAAACTCACCTAAATGCAAATAACCGTATTGAGACTACTATGCTCTGAAGAGGGGCTAGGCCTGTCTTCAAAACCAAGAACTCATTCTTGACCAGCAGAATTAACACAACTACATGCTGGAGAATTCCTAATCCATCCCAATCTTGTTATTTGCCTAACTATACAGACTACTTCAGTTTAAAATAATTAACATGAAGTATTACATATCTAATTCAACCAACACCCAAAGATTCCATGCCATGTATTTTGAAATATTGCGTTTAGTAAACATAAGTCTCTTTATCCATGTTCCAGTGCCGTTTAGAAAAGATGGTTTGAATAAAGGCATCTGCAAAGGTATTGTCCCAATTATAGTTCTTAGAAGTGATGAACTTAGTATACTTGCATCTCCATGATATAGGCGTGTTCTTTTAGAGACAGGTGTCATCAAACTTTTTCTTTATAGTGCTTTGGAAAGAGACATGGAAAAGATGTCCGTAATTAAAGGGAACTGTGAAATAAGAATGGTTCCCATCTATCACCGATTTTGAATTATCAATAAAGAGTGTTCATTTGAAATCATCATCATCATCATAAACATGTAGCAAGAAAAACGATTGCCAAAATCTTCCACATGCTCAGTTGTTCTATAGAAGTAAACAAATTATAATGTTAGAAACTACTTTTATAAAGAATTTCAGAGTCAGGATCTTGAATCCTGATACGGTAGATTTGTTTAGCATTAGGTTCTGTACTTTGAGAAATTATAAACACAGTAAGTTTATAAAGGGCATAAAATTATAGCAATATAATGAAAACCATGAACAAGAAAACACTATCTTGCTTAAACTAAATATATCACTAAATTGGAAACCTTTAAAAGGGTTCCACCCCTTATGCCTAATTGCCCTTGCTTCATATTGTAACTCTTTAATCTTATTTACAATTCCACAGAAAACATTAAACTTTACTATGGTAAACAATTCTCTTAAAAAGATTGTGGCGTGATTAAAAAAATTTGCTGTTACATTATCCTAATCTACAATTGCTATGGCAGGAGCTGAAGTAGCAATAATACAGGTACCATAGCTATTCTCTGGTAACCAGACCTAAGCCCATGTACCACATATAAAGTAGTAGGTAGATTTTTATGTAATTAATCCATAAATAGCTAATTCTATTTTAGAATAGAATAGGTTCCAACACTCTATACTTTTCTTAAAGTTAGTATCTTTCAAATTAACAGTTGTTTTATAAATACCATCTTCTGCTTGTTGCTAAATTCATTAGCTTCATCTTTAGTTGCCTGTAAAAACACACTTAGACCAATCATTATTTTCCATGTGTCATTTAAACGTGTTTAATGCTTTAATAGTGCTATTTTCCAAGCCGTATATAAATAATAATTGTTATTGTTAAACTAATGTATGAGCAGAAATTGGGAAAACTACCATGGGTAGTCCCATTGAATTAGCTGGCCTAATGCCAAACACCCAACAATTAGTTCTATTTGCTTCCTTAGTTATTCTTTTTTTTTTTTTTGTAAAGTTATGTAATGATTTGATTGTTCATAAAAATTACTTTTGCTAGAGGACATATGAACGAAACCAAAAATCAGTAGTACTTAAAATACAAATACATGCTTGTCGGGTACACTTGCTCTACTACAATTTGAAACATGTATCTATATATCTTTATGTAATTTTACTGAAGTAGGTATTACTGATTGCACTTTGAAAGGACCTTCAAACCTTGGGTCCAAGCTGTTCCTCACGTAATTTCTAACCACTACCCAGTCACCCGGTTTAAGATAGTGTGAACCAGTATTGACATTTGGATCTGGAATAGAATCAAAAACATATTTGTGTATTTCATTTAGACATTTCTGTACAATAGCTACATATACAATCCCATTCTTAGGGCTGACCCAGACAGAATGTCATAGGGTGACAGTTTGTAAGGGCCTTTTGGATTGGTGCATATTGAAAACAAAGCAATGGAAGGAAGTTAACCCAAGATTTGAATGTTTCTTTCAGAATCTATTAAATTTTATTCTATATGACACCATTTAGGCTTTCAACCTTCCCAAAACTCTGAGGGTTATTTTTATTTAAGACATTATCTGCCCTGTAAAATGTGTACCCCTGTTACTTTCAATGTAGGTTGTTAAAGAATACCTACAGATTACCTTAGGTATTTAAAAATTCTTAGCAGTTGCTTTTGTTGTAGCCTTAGCAACTTGGCCATGCCTCAGGCCACCCCGAGAACATGTCAATACATACTGGTACATATTCCTATGGACCTACTTTAGGCAGTTGGCTGTAGTCTATTTGTAATCGCTGGAAGGGTTATTCTGGTTTAGCAAAGTGCTGTCTCGGAGATTTGACTACCTGACCAGGATTATGACGTAAACAGGTAACACAAGAAAATACACATTTTGCAACAAATGCTGGAAACCCAGGTGCTATTCAACTTTCCTGAACTGAAGCAGCCATTGCATTCTTACCTGAGTGCGCAAGTCCATGAGTTAGGTGTGCCATCATAGCATACACTGCTTTTGGTAGACAGTATAATACACCATTTCTCCATAGATCCATGTCATCCTTGGATGCTCCCAGCTTCGACCACTTTCCTTTTTCCATCTCAGGGGCCTAGTCCTGTATTGTAGCCAGGATATCCATGTGCAACGGCCCTTTGTGGTCTTTCTGGATGCAAATTACTGTCATTATAGGCAAGAGGGCAGCTGACTTGGCTCTCTCGACAGCTTTTGCATTTCCTTGTAGCTTCTGGAGTTTGAAGCTTTGTGTGCGCTTGTACTTTAAGAATGGCTACCTCAGTTGGAAGCTGTAATGCTAACAATAGCTGTTTTACTAAATTTGTATTTGTATTCTTATTTGGTTTACCTGATGATGTCACAATATTTCTGGCCCTCCAAATCAGAAGATAGTCAAGACAAATACCAATACAGTACCTGCTATCAGAAAAGATGTTTGCCCTTTGACCTTCTACTAGTGTGAATGCTGTGATGAGTGCTTGTAGCTCAGCTCCTTGAGCTGACATGTGTGGAGGTAGACTCTGCTGAACTAAAACATCAAACAAATGTTACAACAGCATATGATATTTAGCATCCTCAGTACAGTAGCGAGAACCATCAAAAAACAATTCACAATAAGGATTTAACAAAAGTTCATCTTTTACATTATCAAACCCATGTACCTCACTTTGTCAGGGTGTGTGAAGCATTTGATGGATCCCAATGTCTTTACAGATTTGTTGAATCTATCTGCCATATCTGAAATTGGTACATTGATTGTACATATTTGGCTGCGATAGATAAGAACCCGGGGCAAACCATACTCTTGATACTGCATCACACCTTGAAATGTGGGTGAGAGGCAGCAACCAAATGACTGGGCGAATCCCCTCTCCTTGCGCCCTGGACAGTGGGTGCTATGGGATTTTGGGCAGGGGGGGCCGTGGGTCTACTTGTTTGGACAAAGGTGGGATGGATGACATCAACTAGATATCCATCGATGATAAAGCCCATACATCAATTAGGACACATTATAATTCGGGAGGTACGGAAGGTTCCTCCTTAGACATTTCTTTTAGTGACAAAAGATTTACTGTATGTGGGGTATTAGTCATCTCAGACACTTACTGAGGAGGGACAGAAACACACACTCAATCCGGAATGCAGTATATGGTGCACCCTAGTTTACAAAGGATGTCCCTACCTATGAAACTGTCAGGGATGGGGGCACTGATAAGAAAGGCAGCTTGTGTAGATACGGGACCCCTACTTGGGCTGAGTCAGCAGGGTTAGTGTCCCAATTCATTTTAGCTAGCAGATGTTGGTAATCCGCTGGACCACACACATGTTTGATTATAACTAACATATCAGTCCAATTAGGGTTATGGGCACTATGGATAAACAAGAGTTCCTGTTCAAATTTGTGTGGATTAGTACGAGGCTGTGGAACATCTTGAAAAATCCTTCTAAGATTTGGTGCTGTCCATGGAATGAGCTTTCTCTGTGTTAATGAGACGTGCTGCAGGGACGCCCGCTACCTCCCTTTTTCTCTACGGGCGGGGTAGAGCTTGGCTGCGGGGCTGAGAACTGCCTGTATCAGCGCTGCTATTTTCAGCACTGAAAGATAAATTGTCTCTTCTCACTATTCTCTATTTTCTAACTTAACCCTTCTACTAGCAGCTTTTCTTGTTCCTCTCTTTGCTTTCTAGTTTCCTCTGATTCTACAGCACTTTCCTGACCTTCTATGTCACTTACTTTACCTTCTTCTACTGCACTTTCTGATTCTTGCTCTCCCCTGCTCTGATTATGGGAAACATTCCTAGCATAGGGAGTTGATGGCTCTATGTATGCCATATGAGTTACAACCACTCAACTCTTGTGGGGCTAGAGCTTCTAATACATCACTTTAAATTTCCCATTTGATTCGATTATTCTTTGTTCGGACCAAAATTCTTTGTGTAAGCATTTAGCAACTTTGAACCACGCTTCAGCGGTCTCTACAAGACCCTTATCATTAAGATAGACAGAGTTGTATCAGCGTCCTATTGACGTCTGGATACCACACGCATTAATCATCTAATTCTACTCTCTCAGAAAGAGAATATCACAAAACATAAAACACAAACCCGGGTAATAGATAGCTCTATACAGGTTCAATAAAGAGCTGCAGGCAAGAAAATACCTGTTGTTGCTGGCTGCCAGGAGTCGATTTAGACAACAGGTATGAACAATAATAGCAGGTTTGACACGAGTAAGAAACTATAAAAATAGGTCTTCCCGTGTCCCGGAGGTGATCAGTCTCCGTCCCGTCCTCCATTGGTCAACCTGTGTCCTTTGTATCGGCTGATGAGCAGTCTGAATCTGCAGCCTCACTATGGGCATCAAAATTGATAAGGACACAAACAGTCCTGAGGATATCTATTCCCGTCTTAATTAGATTATGGGTGTAAACCAGAAGAACCACACTGACACAAGATGTTCAGAATAGAAAAAGCTTCTCCCCATCATGCTATTTTATCAACCCAGGGATCAACATAAAACCCTCCTGTGGGACTGCATCTATACACATATTCTTTACAAGTTTCACCATTAGTGGCAATTTCTTTGAATCTTTCGCACCCATATTGAAATAAAACACGCTGTTTGCTTGCACCAAATAAGTAGTGAGTTTCTTAGTGAGAAAAGAAGAGAGGGCGGATAGAAATACTAAAATTAAATGTATGTAGTGTTACATGCAACTCGCAGAGTTCCTAAGGAAGACTACTTATTTGAAAAAATACTATATAAGTGGTTATTACAACTTATATCCTAGATTTCAGAAATACTAAAAAAATACAGCCTGTCTCTGGATGGCAGAGCTCATGTGCACTAATAGTGATTTATAGGGAACGTGTGGTTACTAAACTCAAATACTACTACTGAGCACAAGCAAGACGTGAAAAAGAAATAGAGTAAAGCGATCGCAATAAATCAAAACAATTTACGAGCTGTCTTGGGATCGAGGGTCCCAACAAAACCTTGTCAACTCACAGAGGTATTCCTTAATATAGCGATCGTTTTACATGTAATTATACACAACAAAAAATATGCCTTAACCTTTAAACATTGTCATAACACACAAACAGTTAAACACAGACACAGACAACATGCAGTTGAATACAAGGCAGTGACGTTACAGCAGAAATCCGTTCCAGGAGTAATAATATATGAACCGGGATCCTAAAACTCGTGAAACCGGGAGTTTACCTAAAACTCCAGAAACCGGGAGTTTACCTAAAACTCCTTTGGAATCCCCCGTCAGGGATTTCCTTGTTTTTTTTTCTTGAATCCCTCGTCAGGGATTTCTTTTGTCTCCCCTTTAAGCTTAAGAATATAGCATTAAGCATATACGGATGGTAAGAAAAATATCGTCTATAAGACAGATTCTTTCTTACCTGTCCATGCCGCTTGCTATTTCCAGCTTCTGACACCAGACTGAAGGGGACAACGAACCGACTGCTACTGGAACCTTTGGATTTCGTCTGACCAACAATGCCTAGTATTCCGGATCCGGGGAACTTGCACAAAGAAACACCAACGAGTGGATCAGAATAACAAGTTCCGTTTATTGTAGTCCAAACATAGGCTTATATAGGGTATAAGCAAAGACATCCTAATATAGTGACGTATTAGCAAAGTATATGTCTTGTAATAGGTTCAGCATTCAGGATTGGAAAGAGAGAAATAACAGACAAATATGTGCGTGCGTATTAGCTGAGATATTTTGGCTAAGGCAAGCTGATAACATTGTTTATGGTACATGATGATACTTATGCAAGGTTGTCCAAGAAGAGACAGCACAGGGTCGTACAGGAAAACAAGTACAGAGGCCTACAAGGGTCAGCACGTAGGCATGTTAACCCTTCATGAGGTACTACAGGTCCAGGTCTGCCGGGAAAGTTAGTTACGTGTAAGATAGTGATAGTAATACAGTAATAGTCGCTCTAGGAGTGAAAGTCAGCACAGGGTAGCTAGTGAGCAGATGTGGCTCCAACGAGGAGAAATAGTGGGGTTAGGACCCCGTGGTATTTGAACCACTAGTGCAGGGACTACAGTGAGTGAGTTGAGGACCAGATAGGATACCAAGACCCAAGACCCCAGGCTGAATACAGTGGGTGAGGTGAGGATCAAGTCCGGTGCCAAGATACAAGAACTCAGGCTGAGAAACCCATGCCTTAGTGCTTCACCAGAGGGATAGTGCCCAGTGAGAGTGGTAACTATTCCCCAAGTCTATTGTTGCTGTAACTTTGATAAATATTGAATATTAGCCCGTCTGTTGCACCTTGTACCCCCTGGAGGGAATACTACTGTTTGAAGCTACTCTATAATTACTGTGAACATCGAAGTGCTTGTGAACTACAACCTTGCCACTGTTCTCTGTTAATAAACAAGTTATAGTTTACTGCAAAGAAATTGTCTGGCTGAATATCCTGCTGCATTGTTCTACACCAGGTACCGGGAGTTTGCAGGGAGTTGCACAGGTACACTGGGGGTCCAGGGCACACTACAAGCAGTCTTAGCCTGGTCACACACAGCCTTAATACACAGCAAAAGTTACACCTACGGGTGCGCTACATTACATTATAGATCATTTCATCCCATACAGATTAAAAAGTCAGTACCTAAATCACAATTTAGTCGAGTTAAAAGAATTGTGTCCGACGGCAGTGCATTGGAATTTCGACTAGATCAAATGCAAACAAAGTTTGAGGAAAGAGGATACCCCACAGAGTTGTTGAAAAAACAACGGGCTGATGTAGAACACAATATAAACAGACCCCCAAATAATTAAACACATAGAATTCCATTTGTGTGCCGATATAGTACTATAAGTACACATGTAGAAAAAACAATTAAGAAACATTGGCCATTATTGAGGGAAGGCTTAGCAGATATTGATATATTCAAAAATACCCCATTGGTCTCATATAAAAAATCAAAAACCATAGGATCAATGGCCATCAGATCAGATGTGGGAGGGACACAAACACAGGAGCGACTGTTGCGGCCAAGAAAGAATGGGACATACCCATGTCTTGGCTGCAACTGTTGCTCTAATTGCTTAAAGGGAGAGATTTTGTATCACCCTAGGAAAGGAACAGCAATTAAAATTAATGGATATTATACATGTGAGAGTACTTTCGTAGTGTATGTGATTAAGTGCCCGTGTGGGCTATCCTATGTTGGACAGACCACAAGAAGTGCTAAAGAGCGGATAAGAGAACACAAGTCCGCCATAAATACTAAGAAAAGTGATCAAGCAGTTGCAAAGCATTTCCTTGTTGCGGGCCATGGGGTACAACAATTAAAATACCAAATAATAGACCACGTTCCGAGAATACGGAGAGGTGGTGATAGAGTTAAAATGTTATTGAAAAAAGAAGCGAGATGGATCAGAAAGTTGGAAACGTTGGCTCCCCATGGCCTCAACAGGGAATATGATTTAAGTAAAATTTATCGGTGAATTTATCTTTTTAATAATGTTTTGAAAAATTTAACAATGGAAAATATTTTACTGACCATGTGTTTATTATGTATCTTTTTTACAGTCAATTTTTTCACAAGGATATTTATGGACACTAAAGAGATATGGACACTTTATTGCGTAAAGGTAGAGAGAAATATTTTTGTATTATGTAGCAGAATGTACATTGCAACAAACGTGATGGTTTTGGAATGTGTAAGATTGTATTCTGGAAAAGAATCACTAGGGGTCACTGGGTGATCAGCGCCGGATTTCAATGTGCGGCGCCCCTAGGCCGCGCGGTCCGACCAGGCGGCCGCGCGGTCCTAGCGCCCACCTCACCTCCCCTTCCCAGCGCGCCGGCGTTTTTTCGCCGGCGCAGCTGCTGTAATTGAATGGGGACGCACGCGTCCCCATAGTGCGGCTGGGCGGCATGCCGCCCCTATTTTTTTGCCGCCCTAGGCCCGGGCCTATGCGGCCTTGCCGCAAATCCGGGCCTGTGTGTGATTATGTATAAATAACTGAGCACAGGTGTTGTTAAGGTGACTTGATAAAAGACCGATGGCGTCTGAAACGTTGCCAAGTGTATTGGGGTCAGAAACCCATGTCTCAATAAAGGCATTTTAAACAAAGCGATCTATGGCTGGTGCTGTCGACATCTGTAAATTGTGAGTGAACGGACACATGGTGGAAACCGTTGGACGTGCATCAGATCCTAAGAATTGGGAGGCATAGGTGCTGACTGAGAAATCGAATTTACAGTGTATTTAATGCTACTTTTTGTTCTTTTAAAACTCTTTCACTTAATCTACTTGCCTATTGTAATGTCAACTGACCTTCTCCCGGTCCCCAGCATATACTGGTTTTGGGCAAATGGTCGGTATCTCTGCATGTGACTGGGGACGATTGGAGACGAAGTTGTCCTGTTCATTTAATACTTAAATGCTGGGACTTATGCAAGTGTAATGGACAGCTGGGGAACGCTCAATAATTATTTAAATGATCAAGTATCTTGTATTCTTGGCCTCAAATAGTGGTTGAGCCAACAAACTTTGATCTCACAACGTGATGCTTTTCAAGGGTCAATGGTCTATTTTTGTATTTCCACAGAATTTTGTGAACAAACAGGCACTTATTAAACTTAAGCCCAAATGCAACATCACACATTTCTTTTTAGTTTTATATTTACAGGACTGACAGGTTGATTTATTCATTTGCTCTTGGCACCCAAGGAAAAACGCTGGTTCTCACCCCTCCTGATGGCAAAAACACTATTGACTTATGTAACAGCAAATAGCCCATGAGAAATGCATGAGAATACAGGATGATTGTGAACCCTACATTGTCTTACTGGACAAAACTCCCACTAAAGAAGTTACGTTTATAAATCTTACTCAGGAGATCCATTCCACTCTTAGTTCCATGATATATGTATCAGGGTTGTGCATTGTTTTTAATCTAGTTGTTGCTTGTTTTAATTCCCTGTCAGGTCAGCCTAGACATTGGCTTTTTTTTCTTTTAATTCCAAGATATTAAGGGATACATGTACTGTTAATATGAATGAATTTTGTTACAACAGCGCCACCTGCTGGTCAGTTTCCCACCAGTCTGACCACCAAGTAGTCAAGGAAGTTGTCAGGAGAAAGAAAGAGGCTGATGTTCTTCTGCTTAGGAAAGATGTGAGAAAGGTTTCTAATTCTTTTCCTAAGCAGAAGAACATCAGAGCAGCCTCTTTCTTTCTCCTGACAACTTCCTTGACTACTTGGTGGTCAGACTGGTGGGAAACTGACCAGCAGGTGGCGCTGTTGTAACAAAATTCATTCATATTAACAGCACATGTATCCCTTAATATCTTGGAATTTAAAGAAAATAAATAATAAATGTACAGTACAAAAGGGCTTAGAATAGCCCCCTCATCAATTTTACATTCACTTATTTTAAAGGTTTACTTATCCTATAAGAACAATCGTTTTTCATTTAAATGACAAACGAACCCCACATTGCAACCTACATAGGGCCTAACATCAAACAGTCATTGTATCTGTTTGGAGAGAGTCTGCCCATCTTTTATGAGTCTGCCCATGTGCTGCTCTGTCCATTGAATGACAATACATTTCACAAGCCATATATTTATATACAGTATATATGTAGAGACACAGGGTATTGAAGTAGATTTGGGGTGCCTCTGGCTGTCATATATACTTAGGGGGAGCAATTGGGAACAGTTGGGAGAAATTATTTTGGGAAATGCCATGAATTGTCACAGACATAGTTCACCTTTGAACGGACATGGGCCCAATGATTAACAGGCTGTGGCAAATGATGGAGCGTCCCCAAATGATAAACTTGTTAATGTGTTATACCCAGTGCAACACGTTTGTTATTTACACTCAGAACTTTATACTTTACCCAGTTATGGAGACCTGGGGCTGATTGTGGGGTTTTGCCAAGGAATCTTCTGTTAATCATTTCTCAGACCCCACTTTACCTTAAGCACTAGTTATTGTTTATATCCTCTTGGTTGCTGAGCCACTTAAAATAATTTCTGCAAATGCCTAATAACCAGGCAGCACCTAGGAAGTGAAAATAGAAAATAAAGGGGAAGAGACCAGCAATGATAATTAACTCAACCTGCACCGTTGTGCCTTTATATGGTCATAGAACCCCTCAGTGACTTCTAATATCCTTATCATTTACAGTAGGGGGTACATTATCCCTTATAATACATGAGTGATACTCAGAGTTCCCTGTATAACTCAGCCTGCAGCCTTGTGCCTTTATATGGTCACAGAATAACCCCTCAGTGACTTCTAATATCCTTATCATTTACAGTAGGGGGTCCATTATCCCTTATAATACATGAGTGATACTCAGAGTTCCCTGTATAACTCAGCCTGCAGCCTTGTGCCTTTATATGGTCACAGAACAACCCCTCAGTGACTTCTAATATCCTTATCATTTACAGTAGGGGGTACATTATCCCTTATAATACATGAGTGATACTCAGAGTTCCCTGTATAACTCAGCCTGCAGCCTTGTGTCTTTATATGGTCACAGAACAACCCCTCAGTGACTTCTAATATCCTTATCATTTACAGTAGGGGCTACATCCCTTATTCCCTTATATATATATGGGGGTATACCTTCACAAATACACAATATACACGTCTCTGTGGGATTAAGTGGAACCCAGTCTGTGAGCCAGGCCTGATCATTTAGTATCAATAGAAGGAACTCCCAGAATACAACATCTAGTTGAAACCTTCCCAGAAGAGTAGGGGCTGTTATAGCAGCAAAGGGAAGTGCAACATTATATTAATCCCCTGGGTTTGGGAATGAGAGCAGGGGTCTCCCATACGTTTTTGTTCACAGTGCAATTATAACTGAGCCCTATATAAGTAATATTGACAGCAGTTACTCGCCCGGGGGAGGTGCCAGGAGGTTTCGGGGGACTATGAATCATGTTTCTCAGACAGGGTGGAATATTCATGGGCTGCTGATTGGATAGTGGCCTAAGGCTTATTCATATTGCACCGAAACCCTAAAGTTCTGCATTCGAAAAATATCAGCAAAAAGAGTAACATGATATTATCACATTGGGGGTGAGCTTGTGCTTCTTACTGTGGCCCTGAAAGTCCCTTTTACCCATAACTTGTGCACACGCTTGTGTGGCCTCAGTTCCTGTCCCGTTCTTCCACTAGAGGGCAGTGGCAACAAACATTGGGTTCACAAGGAACCAACTCTCTGCTGAAGGGGAACTATTCGGGAGTTATATTGCAAACCATTGTGTGTAAAGTAACAATCTTCCTCTTCAACCAGAAATGGAACTGCAAGTGAATATATGTTGCTGAACCAGTTTTATTGTTGGCACAACATAGAAACATAGAACCACCTTACAGTTTGCCCCTCAGGTGGTGATCTGCCCTAAACTCAACTAAGTGGGGATCCAATCCTCAGACTGATAACTCAGCAACCACCTGTCTCACCACTAGGCTCACATTAACTATCCCTCAATCATGGGGTCCTACTTCTCCCTGACTTACAGTGAGCGGGTAGTTCTACAGTCTGGAGCTCTCATTTCTCATGGGGGCTCCTGCATCAGGCTTCTGGCACCAAGACCCTAACTGTGGGGCTGGCTCCTCTGTAGCATGGTAGTTGGGCTCAGATCTAGGTATTTCTGTATCTCACCCTCTACTACTAGATACACACAAAAGCCTAGTTTAAGGTCAGTTAGAATGAGTTTCAAGATAATAATTCATTTGCTTCCCTAGATATTGCTGTAGCTGTGGCTGAATAGCTGATAGTCCCTCCTATATCTGTAACTGAAGAGCAACTGGACTTGTTGAGCAATCTTTGAAGACCTTTCACTGCTCATTCGAGCAGCTTCTTCAGTTCAACCTCGCCGTGAAACATCTACAATTATTACTCGGCAAGTCCAGTTGCTCTAGATTAGCTTCTACTAGACCTGGATGAATGAAAACATGTGTAGACATATCTGTAACCCTGTTATAAGCTAAGGGGGACTTCTCCTCTTTTCCTTCAGGGCAAAGCCCCTACACATTCTACAGGGGTCCTCCTACTCCACAACTTACCCCCCTTGGATGGGTTACTGCTAGGCTAGGTCCTCACCCCATGGAACAAACACCATTGACTTTAGTAACAGAACATGGTGCAGCCCAACCAATAGGAAGTGCACCTTGAGTTCCAGGGCCATATACACTATGGGTGTATGCAATAAAAGACACCAAGTTTGCCCTGGAGCAGTAACCTATAGCAACCAATTAGCAAGTATCATTTCACTTAATGATCTTGAGTGTGTGAAGAGTCAGAGATAGTTATTCCCAATGAATGTGTCTCTGGGATGAATAGGCAGAAGGTTTCCCTACACTAGAATGTCCTGGTATAGAGTGGCACACCCTATAATGACATAGCTTATATATATATATATATATATATATATATATATATATATATATATATATATATATATATATATATATATATATATATATATATATATATGCTGATGTTTATTAAATCAAAGCCCGGAGAGTTGATTTGCACCCGTGAAGGATCCTGAGCGTTAGGTAGGGTTATGGTTATGATTAAACAAAGGCACAAGAGTTAGAGCATTCCCATGGGCATGGTGTTTATTGGTTCAATTCATTCTGGAGCAAGGCATTGCCTTTAATAATATCCAGTTTTGTTTAAAGGATAAGTAAACTTTTGAAGTGAATGTAAAATTGCTGAGGGGGCTATTCTAAGCACTTTTGTAATTTACATTCATTATTTTTTTTCCTTTAATTCCAATATATTTAGTGATACATGTAATGTTAATCTGAATGAATTTTGTTAATTATCTGGGCGTGTTCCCATGGTTTTGGCTAGAGTCCCTGGCTAAGGGGTGTCCTGCATGCCTTGCTTATAGTTCCTCAGGCATCCCATCCCTTACTGATACTGGGGGACCTGCTCCTAGATCCAATTGACGAATCTTCTTATTTTCCTTTCCTGAAAGGTTCCATGCCCTCAATGAGGAACTATGTTCTTGCATGGCAGGTCTCACTTATATACCTTAAACCAGGGGTCCCCAACCACAGGGCTGCGGCCCAGAACTGGGCCACGGACAGTCCTGAACTGGGCTGCTGAACAATGAATGTGGTGCACCAAATTGGACGCCGGCGTGCCCAAATTGGACGCCGACCCCTCCGACCCCCCCCAACCCCTCCCAACCCCACTTCCCCGACCCCCCCTGTCCTTGGAAAAAAAATTGGCTCTTTTTTGCAGTTTATCCACTCTCAAAGACTGTAAGCTCAACAGAACAGGGACCTTCAACATGTGATGTATCTGGTTCTTATTTAATCAGATCTTTTAGAAGTTTGTATATACCTATGTGCATGTACAACACCAGCTGAACTTTCTTATCCCAGTAGCCAAACTGACATGACTTATTTCTAGGGATGCACCGAATCCACTTTTTTGGATTCGGCCGAACCCCCGAATCCCTCGCGAAAGATTCGGCCAAATACCGAACCGAATCCGATGCAAATTAGGGGTGGGAAGGGAAACACATTTTCTACCTCCTTGTTTTCTGACAAAAAGTCACACAATTTCCTTCCCGCCCCTAATTTGTATATGCAAATTAGGATTCGGATTCGGTTCGGCCAGGCAGAAGGATTCGGCCGAATCCGAATCCTGCTGAAAAAGGCCGAATCCCCAACCGAATCCTGGATTCGGTGCATCCCTACTTATTTCATGGTGACCTCATAGTACATGTAGCAACGTTAGCACTGGAGAACGTTCATGACACACTGTGGTTCATATGATAAAGACTTGAGTGTCAGAAGCCCATAGATGCCTCTGCTTTACCTCTACCACAAGCTAGCTAGTAGTCACTATCTCACATGTGTATGTTATCAATGAGATGTAGAATCTGACCAATCTCACTATTCTATCTTTTGTGTACAGTATTTAAGCATGTGATGATCTGCCTACACTTCCCTCACCCACTTGACTACCACTTTTTGAGGTCTTGTCTAGAGGCAAGACAAGAAAGTCAACAGATGGTGCCCTGGGCAGAGGTTGCTGACTTGGGGTTTGTGGTGTTAGCTCTCCATTCAAGATAAACTTGAATTTTGTGGACACAGAGAGACAGGGAGGGAGATGCTTCAGCTATGAAGATAAGGTGCCACCTCCAAGAACTGAAGTGTGATTGCTCTTTTTGGGCTGCGTTGTGGAGCTTGAGAAGGAGCAAGGCTTGTGGAGCCAATCCAGGCGTGGAGCTGCCAACCCTACTAGGAGAAGTAGCTATTCCTTTTTTTTTTCACCATTTTACACATTCTTCCAATGACCAGCCGACATATTGTAGATGAGAAATCAATGTAAAACAGGGAAGAGGGTATGGCTGCCAAAAAATTTACAGACTGCAGTTATGGAAGTCATTGAACCATAACCAGTGGGGCCTTGATTGCCCAACATATTTACAAAATTCAAGACATACGTTATACTTACCTGAGTATAAGCCTGGTTCTAAGAGATTGTTTATCTGCCACTTTATTATTAGAATATAAACCCAATATCCCATGAAAATGCAATATCATGTTGATATATTAAAAAGAGCAAGTTGTGTATTTTTGGGAGTGTTACAATATGCATTTTAATATAAAACCAGCCTAGATGTTATTGTTAGTGTTTTTTGGGGGCAGATGAACATGAAAGAAAGACCCAGTGTGCTTTTGTATATTCCGCTTGATACTCTTAAGCCTCCGTCTCGCCAAGGCTCCATACAATAGAGTGCAGTGAGTTTCTCTGTGGAACATGGAACCTGGTGCACAACTTGTGGAAGCCCAGCTCAATAAACCCTACCCCTGCTCAGGCAACATTAGCACCAGTGCCACCCTTGAATGGATATACTGCATCAGCAAGGCATAGAGAAAAATGCAAAAAAGGCCACCATAGTGATCATAAAATATGCTAAAACACAAAGGTGGTCATCAGGGCATGGGACTAACACTATATATGTAACACTGTTGCAACCTTCATACAATTGTGGTCCGAACATGAGTGCTAAAGCTTAGAGAGGTAGAAAATGAATGCCCATTGCGGTCCCTAAATTTCTAAATGGACAATGGCCTTGACACATGAAAAGATGAGCGAAACACTGAATCAAAATAATACTTCAAAGGTGCCACAATGGTCACACAGTAGTATATATTGTGATTATAAAACCTTCAAGTAGGTATGGCAATAGCTTCTTCAACTGGAACATAAAAAGGGCTTAGTGATTCAGGAAAGTGGTTGAGTTTGAAACAGATGGGGGTGTGGATAGACATTTCTTCATTACAGGGTCACAAGATACTGTATCTGCAATGTTGGGACATATTTGTATCCCTTAATGGTGCATATTTACACGTTTAAGATTAGTGCTTAAAAAAAGTTTAAAGGATAAGTAAACCTTAAAAATAAGTGAATGTAAATTTGATGATTGTGCAATGTACATTCATTATTTATTTTGTTTTAATTCCAAGTTATTAAGGTATACATGTACTGTTAATATGAATGAATTTTGTTACAACAGCGCCACCTGCTGGTCAGTTTCCCACCAGTCTGACCACCAAGTAGTCAAGGAAGTTGTCAGGAGAAAGAAAGAGGCTGCTCTGATGTTCTTCTGCTTAGGAAAGATGTGAGAAAGGTCTCTAATTTTTTTCCTAAGCAGAAGAACATCAGAGCAGCCTTTTTCTTTCTCCTGACAACTTCCTTGACTACTTGGTGGTCAGACTGGTGGGAAACTGACCAGCAGGTGGCGCTGTTGTAACAAAATTCATTCATATTAACAGTACATGTATCCCTTAATATCTTGGAAAAAAACAAAATAAATAATAAATGTTCATTGCAAAATTTATTAGAATAGTAGCCTCGTCAATTTTATATTCACTTATTTTGAAGGTTTACTTATTCATTAAAAAAACAATATCTATGATTATTTTACAGCAATTTTTCATTTAAACCCTTCATAACTTTCGTCGAAAATCCCGTCCAGTTGAAATATTATCCTTTTTTTTTTTAGGGCTCCTGACATCACTTCTAAATCTTCAAAAGGCCACCTGGCGCCAATATAGGTTATCAAAAAAGGGGAGGGGGAGAAGAACAGTCTTCAGGGCCACATTCATGAAAGATCTTAAGGAGATTAAGGTAAGTGTTGTAGGTCTCTGTTAAGTGCCTATTCCTAAAATATTTTCTGCTTAAGTGCAAGCACTTAACTGCTTTATGGTAATGATGCACAAGAGTGAGTATGGTTTCCTTTATGGCAAGTGCATATTTCATGGCAGGTGGGGGGGTTAAAGATCCAAGGTGTGTATAGAGTTCTTGAGAATTTCATAGCTACTGACCAGGTGCTTCTTTTGAGCAGCAAGAGCACAGTCAATGGCTGAAAATAGCCCCCAACAATGCAGACGCAGACGAGCCAGATCTTTTCCAGAGAAGCCAAGATTCCATTTTCATGAATTTCTTTTGCCAATTCCAGGTCCCTTGGCCTCGTCAGGTATAACATTAGCAGCCCTGTGGAAAGAGATATCTACACTAGTGGCTTGAATGTGAATGCTCTAGCCTTATAGTCTAATCATAGCCAAGACATTCATTTCGTTCTTCTTAACAGACATGGACTTTTAAAGGGACACTGAAACCTTATACAAAAATACCTCTATATTATCAGCAGAACCCAATTTCCTTGGAATGTTACTTTTTTCATTCAAGTGTAGGTTTTATGTACATGAAGTCAGTGTCCCTTTAAGTAGGCCCAGGCGTTTACCATTAGTTGCTCTGGTTAATTTTCTGTGCTGGTAATGCCCTCCCTTCACTGTGTATAAAGTTGGGTATATTCCACATGGGCACCGGTGACACCCCAATTTCACAGTCTATAAAAAGTTAATCTATACTCAACATGAGAAGTGCAAATTATTGCATACTAATACGTATCACACATTTATATAGATACATATATCAATATCTACTGTATATATATACTGGAAAATATATGTGTATGTATATATACACAGTACAATACTTTACTATCACCCGTCCTCCATAAAAAGTGCAATAAATATATAAATATATTATCACACACTATCTCAGTGCAGAGTACAAAACCCCCAGCCCCCCATATTATTTTCCTCATCAGCCCCCCTCTCTCATTTATAAATATATATATATATATATATATATATATATACACACACTCTCTTACACACACACACATAATCTTGTGTGTGTTTTAAATACATAGACATGCACACACATACACTGTAGTGCAATGTAAGCAACGTTAGAAGAAGGGAACTCTTTCTCCTATAAGTGTACACGTAGGTACACATACTCCCTATGTACAATGCAGCATTCACTATAGCAGAGATATCCAGCCTGCCTATCTCCTGCTGCTACTTAACTACAACTCTCTCCCTACTCAGAGATGCTGAGCCTGAGAACATATAGTTCAGCTTCAGCTGGAGAGACTCAGGTTGCCTTCCCCTACTCTACACCATAGATGTAAGTGCAAGTGATGAGTGTGGTAAGTCTGGAAGAGAAAGGAAGAGAGAAACTTGTATGCTAATGATTATGCTTGGTCTGGAGGCTCAGATCTATAGATTAAGATGAGGTTTCTAATGGGAGGTCTCAGCTATCGAGGAAATGTTATTAAGAGGATGAGGACTAACTTGCCACTTGGGGTGCCCCTAATACGTGTTATATATCAGCCTCCAGGAGATACTGCTCTGTATATCCTTTCTCAAGGTGCAAGCCCAGCACCAAGGTGCAAAAATCAGCCATGGGCCTCCACAGGTTAGGAGGCAAGAAGAGCTGGCATCTCACATCCGCTGGAAGTTTAGGAACATGGGCACGAAGGTGAGACAGCAGTTGCTCCTGTACACTCTGCAGCTCAGACCCAAAGACATCAATGTTGAGGTAGAAGCAGAGGGGACCAGCAGGTACAGGGAATGGGGCTGTGCAGAGGGTCGCCACCTGAGGCTGAATCAGGTCATCTGACATCCAACGCAATGATTTGCGTCGAAGCAGGTCTTGGTTGTCAGGCACGGCCTGAAATGGTTGCCAGTCCTGAATGATGGTTTGATTGGGCAGGAGATCCTTCAGAAGTCCCCCTCGTTCCAGGAAGACATCACGGACATCTTCAGGAGTCAGTAGAATGGGTGGCGGTGGGCAAGTATCCGTAGGAGATAATGGGATGGAGAAAATACGTGAAGCAAGGTCTGGCGCATTGAAGCTGACCAGTAGTATACCCTATTGGTGATGAAAGACGGACAAGGCAGACAACGGGGAGTCGGATGGACACAGAAGAACAAAGGTCAAAAAAAGAAGAAGAAAAAAATGTGTCAAAATATTTGTTTCAATGAGATGCATTGTCAGAGAGGCATTTGGTTAAACGGATACAGTTAGAATACTTGATGAAAATACTATGTGACATTGGGCTTTATTTATCAAAATCCAAGTATTTAAAATAAAAAACTTCGACCAAACTCAAATCCATGATTGGAAGTATCAAATCCAAATGTTGGCAAAGGCTATCCTTTTGTTCTCAGTGTATTTGGTTCATCAGACAGAGGTGGGAGTCGCCAAACTTCCTTATCTTCATAAGTCACAATATAACACTCTGGAGAACCTTTGCTTCTCAAACACGTAATCTTTTATTGAATTGCACTACATGTTTCGGATCAAAATGATCCTTCCTCAGGTGATAGTGTAAACACTAGCACCTATTTACACTAGCACCTATTTACACTAGCACCTGTTTACACTAGCACCTGAGGAAGGATCACTTAGATCCAAAACATGTAGTGCAATTCAATAAAAGATTACGTGTTTGAGAAGCAAAGGTTCTCCAGAGTGTTATATTGTGACTTATGAATCCAAGATTGGACCTTACTGCATTTATAATTAAAAAAGCACAATTTTTTTCCGGCTCGGGTAAAAACTAAATAAAATCGAGCGAAAATCCGAATCATACGATTTTTTTCCCGAATCGCCATTTTTTTTTAGACTTTTTCCCAAAAACTTCACATTTTTTTCGATTCAAAAAGTCCAAAATAGTCGGATGTTCAGGCTAATTCCAGCGCAGACCACAGAAACTTCTAAATAGGACTGGGACCTCTCCCATTGATTAATATACAACCTCGGCAGGTCTGAGATGGAGTATAATAGATCTTGAAAAATTCAAAACTAGAATTTTTCCAGTTTTTTGAATTCGGAATAACAACCATCATGTTAAAGGGGATGTGAACTTTGCATAATTTTAATACTAAGTAACTTTTCAACAAACATCAATGACATTTCCACATTTGTGACTGATAGTTCTTGGAAAGTTACTTTCACTGTCTTGCTTTGTGGCAACGTTACTACTTATATATATTTGATATACCTGCTTGGCTATGACCCGGTATTTGGTGAGTTCCTTTGCACTCAGCTTATCATCCCTCGTGAGCCTCATCACTTTCACACTTGGGTATCGATGCTTGACCAACTTGCAGCAGAATCTCTGGAGCACCCCAGCCACGCCTCTTCCACGCTCCCAAGGGGCCACACGAAGTCCTTCCAGAAGAGCTGTCTCACCACCATCTACTACAAACACAGAGAGCAGGCCAATCTGTAGGGTGGAAAAGAAGAATTTCTTCTAATAAATATTACACATAAGATAATGCCATAGCCCTAGATTTTAAGACAACAAAAAAAACTCATACAAATCTCTTAATCCTGTAGTTATAATGTTTCAATATAACCCTTGGAGCTGGGATTTACCATTAAAGCACATGGTTCTTTCTTTTTGGAGACCACCTTGGACCAGAGGTCGATGTGTTGTAGAGCCTGGGGCAGAAGTATCAAGTATGTGCCCCAAGGGAACCAACCCCATAGGAAAGCCATAGAACGGGGACCCCCATTAACAAGGTAAAGATAAAGGTTTTTGTAATAGAAGACATGCATTTGAGAGGCTGAGAAGACCTGGAGTCAGTTTTTCAAGGCAACGCACACCAAAGTGTAGGGATTCAGGCTAACTCCCTGATAGGCTTTTACTGGAGGGAATCAGTTCCACGGAAGCGCCCCTAAGTAGTGAGACCCTTTACATGTTCGAGTAAGTGGGTCATTGAGACACGTTCTATGAATATTGTGGGTCTAAAGCAGAGTATTAATTAGCTCTCTATGTCGGTGAAGGAAAACTTCTTCTTTTTTCGTTCAATACAAATTAAGGTGATTTCTTCATTATATGGTTGTTCATATATTTAATTCAATGTATTTTAACGAAAATTCAATAAAAAGAATTTTCAAAGAAAGAAAGAAGGTGATTTAGACCAACATAAGTGGTAATATACAAGCAGTCTCTTGTAGATAGGATAAATCAGATTTTAGGGGAGCTCCTGTCATATTCATGTCATCTATCGATTGCCCACCCACAGAATTGGTCTTCAACCAAGCAGTTGGGACATCCACAATCTGGTTGGATCCAATTTTTCCATTGAGAAGAAGATTTAATAATCGTTCTGAGGAGCCTACCAATGGTCAAAAAAGGTACCATCTGTGGTGAACATTTGGTTCTTATTTCCCTTTTCTCATAGTCAACTTTTAGAACATGTTAGGAACAACTAAACTTAAAGCACATGAGCATACCTATATCATCTAGAGCAGGAGTCCCCAACCTTTTTCACCCACAAGCCACATTCAGATGTAAAAATATTTGAGGAGCAATGTAAACATGAAAAACGTTCCTGGGTGGTTCCTGGGGGGATCCCTGATCTAGACTACATCAATGCTAGTAAATGGGTGGGTATTATTGGTTGTTTGTTTCTGGGGTTTCCATTTACATTACTGGCCATTTAGTGATGTAAGCCCATGTCCCTGGTTATTCGGCCAAGGGGATTAACACACTATAGGCTCACTATGGTAGTGAAAACAGTGGAGGCTTAGATAAGGCAGAAACTGCAAAAAAGAGCAAGTAACAGTTGCAGAGATACAAAAGCAAACCAAAAAGCTGATGATACAGTGACTCATTAACACTCTTTGGGAATAACAAACACATACTATACTCATTGTGGCTGAAAGAACAGGGTACAGCTGGGGTCAAGAGCAAAAGCTTTGTAGCTATTGAAAGAGAATACACGAGCAATCTTTACTGAGTACCTACCACGGTGCCACCTTTCTTGGCCAAAACCACCATCCGATCCTTCTCATTAATCCAGCTGTGGTAACGACTTGGTAGATAATCTAGACCCCCATAGATTCCATGAGAGATGGAGATAATCTCTTCAAATTCTTTTTCTGTGGCTAGCACAAATTCAAATTCCCCATCCTGTGGGGCTCCAGGGACTGCCTCTATCTTCATGTGAGCACCTGGGAATCCGTAACACCACCGAAGCTTAAAGACGTCCTTGAGAAAAGAGAGAGACAAAGTCCTGTTGGATACTGAGATGCCTCTAATGATCAAAGGAAACCAGTAATGGAATGTTGAGTTGCTGTTCACACACACACTAGGGGGTTGTCTTCACCAAGAACAGCAGTGCTGGAAAGAAAGGCAGAGGGTAAACCTTTCTCAAATCCTGCAGGGGGGGCAACAAAATATAAACTGTTCCTTCTGTGTAATGTTTAACCTGTGCCCTGTGGGATGACAGCCAGGTGACACCCGCCAGGCTGTAGGGACTGTAGTGGTTGGATATGATCTACGATGGATGTCCAACATTTTGTACCAGGACAATTCAAGGACCTCCAGCCTTCTCCCACAATGTCGTACACAATTATAGAAGGGTGTATTAGGGACATTGCAATGTACATGGGATCCTACTGGAGTTCTACTGAATGTGAAATATGCTGCAGGGGCATTGCAAGAGGCTTTACAGTATTTTGCTTTGGATTCAGAGGCGTTTGATGTACTGCAGGGGCATTGAAGACTGCTTGGGCTCTGTGGGCTCCACAATGGTCTGCAGGGATATGGGGAAAGTACAATTTCTGGATGGTTAATAAACAGGATTATTGAAAATATTCTGCTACAACTGTGTAATTTACTGCAGGGATAATGGGTGCTGAGGAGTGACCCATGCAAGCAGTGGGTGCTCTGAACTGTGTAATATACTGCAGGGATAATGGGTGCTGAGGAGTGACCCGTGCAAGCAGTGGGTGCTGTGAACTGAACTGTGTAATATACTGCAGGGGCAATGGAAATGGTGCCATGTAATGTATCTAAAGTGGGTGCTGTGAAACGTACAACAGGGACACTGGGACTGGGCAGCGACACTGTATGGGGCACTCACTACATATTACAGACCCTACCTACACTCTAAAACCATTCCGTGTATCAACCACCTCCTAGTCAGAGTGACAGTTGCTGACTATCCAGAGTCTCAGTCACTTCTGTGGGGGCAGGGGTACATACAGGGGTACATACAGGGGTACATACAGTGGTTTACACAGGGGTACATACAGGGGTTCATACAGGGGTTCATACAGGAGTACATACAGGGGTTCATACAGGGGTTCATACAGGAGTACATACAGGGGTACATACAGGGGTAAATACAGGGGTTCATACAGGGGTACATAGAGGGGTACATACAGGGGTTTACACAGGAGTACATACAGGGTTACATACAGGGGTTCATACAGGAGTAAATACGGGGGTTCATACAGGGGTTTACACAGGAGTACATACAGGGGTACATACAGGGGTTCATACAGGAGTACATACAGGGGTACATACAGGGGTGCATACAGGGGTACATACAGGGGTTCATACAGGAGTACATACAGGGGTTCATACAGGGTTACATAGAGGGGTACATACAGGGTACATACAGGGATAACAGAGGTACATACAGGGGTACACACAGGGGTACATACAGGGGTATACGTCATACGGTGATACAGTTAATGAGGCTGCAGTGCTTCAAGAGAGCAAAAATAGCTTGGCATGATTGGAACAAGTGACAGTAGGAAGCCTATCCCCCTTATCCTTCTTCTGATCATTTTAAAACACAGCCAGTGCATCACTCATCACTCCCTCCCTCCTCGGCCAGACTGCTTTCATCCCTTGCATAATATTAATGGCACCCGAGGCACGACTGATCCCAGATTACATTGTAGCCTGAAGGGATTAATATCAAATATCACTGCGTATTCTTATGTAAGAGGAATACAGGACACTCAAGGATCATGGATTCAAGCCAATTGCTTTCAGCCGGATATTAATAACGGGGATGAACTGACACCAACGCTGGGTGGGTGCTCTGGAGGCCCATCTTTGCTTCAACCTTAAACCTGTTCTGATGAGGAACCTGGAAAGTTCTTCTGCCCAGGCAGCTGGAACATAATAGAGGGTCATCAGAGGTCTGGTCTGGAGGAAGAGGCAAAGCTTTGAGCAAGAGAGAAATCCCTATGTCATAATACCTCATTGCCTATATTAAATAAGACTGAACATGTGAATATTTCTGTTTAGAGGAACAGCAAGTTCCTGACTAACGACACCATCTGATTCTCGCAGTCACAAGGAGCTCATGCATGAAGAACACTGAGTTCCCAATTCGTACAACACTTACTGTATAGGTTCTTAGAAAGTCACACAGAGGTGATCTGGATCATAACTCCTGTGTCTGTGCTTTAGGACTTTGCCTGGGCTTGGTATTAACCCACTGCAACCTCGTTAAACGGTAATTCAGAGCAAGTGTCTTCATTGGTGGTGAGGTTCAATGTTCTTATCTAGACATAGGGTCACTATCTTATCCTGCTGGTTCCGTCTGTCACCATCTTTCCCTACTGATGCATGATCATCTTGACTTACTGTTTCCAATTTGTCCTACTGTCACCTTCTTGTCCTACTGTCTCCAACTTGCCCTATGTCACCATCTTGCTATACTGTCACCATCTTGTCCTACTGTCACTTTTTTGCCCTACTGTCTCCATCTAGACATAGGGTCACTATCTTATCCTGCTGGCACCATCTGTCACCATCTTTCCCTACTGACACATGATCATCTTGCCTTACTGTTTCCAATTTGTCTTACTGTCACCTTCTTGCCCTGCTGTCTCCAACTTGCCCTACTGTCACCATATTGTCCTACTTCTCCTTCGTGCCCTACTGTCTCCAACTTGTCCTACTGTCACCGTACTGTTTCCAATTTGTCCTACTGTCACCTTCTTGCCCTACTGTCTCCAACTTGTCCTACTGTTTTCATCTTGTCCTACTGTCACCATCTTGTCCTACTGTCACCTTCTTGCCCTACTGTCACCATACTGTTCTACTTTCTCCTTCGTGCCCTACTGTCTCCAACTTGTCCTACTGTCACCTTACTGTTTCCAATTTGTCCTACTGTCACCTTCTTGCCCTACTGTCTCCAACTTGTCCTACTGTTTCCATCTTGTCCTACTGTCACCATCTTG
Organism: Xenopus laevis; assembly: GCF_017654675.1. Lineage (NCBI taxonomy): Eukaryota > Metazoa > Chordata > Amphibia > Anura > Pipidae > Xenopus > Xenopus laevis. The sequence goes on from NC_054376.1 coordinate 127,118,057, forward strand.
TCCTACTGTCACCTTCTTGCCCTACTGTCACCATACTGTTCTACTTTCTCCTTCGTGCCCTACTGTCTCCAACTTGTCCTACTGTCACCTTACTGTTTCCAATTTGTCCTACTGTCACCTTCTTGCCCTACTGTCTCCAACTTGTCCTGCTGTTTCCATCTTGCCTTACTGTTTCCAATTTGTCCTACTGTCACCTTCTTGCCCTACTGTCTCCAACTTGTCCTGCTGTTTCCATCTTGTCCTACTGTCACCTTCTTGCCATACTGTCTCCAAATCGCCCTACTGTCACCATATTGTCCTACTGTCACCTTCTTGCCCTACTGTCTCCATCTAAACATAGGGTCACTATCTTAACCTGCTGGCTCCATCTTTCACCATCTTTCCCTACTGATGCATGATCATCTTGCCCTACTGTGTCTTATTCTACCTCACCTGGCAACTCTAATTTGTCCTACTTGTAAATAGTACTCTGCATAACATCATGGGGCCCAGGACAGTCTCCTGCCTTTTCACTCCTCCGTAAAGACAGCCCTGAGTGAAGATGACTTTGGAGCCAGAAATGTAGCACTGTGCAAACTCTCTGCTTCTCTTGAGTGGATGATAGTCCTGTGTTGGCTCGGAAGAGTTCATATTTGCATGGAAATATCCTCTATCATTTATGACAATGTGCATACATGTGCTATATATGTGTACGGCCCTTATATATTCCTTTTAAAGCAGACAGTTTTTTTCTTATTTGCCAATATAGAAGCTGCCAAAACTCCTTTGTTTTAAGTGCAATGTTTATCATTGACCACTAGGTGGAAGCCAAGCACACCAAAGTACCAAATTGTGCTACTGACTCTCTAATGGAAAATTTTGCAGACAAGAAGGATGGGGGCTGATCTGCAAACTGCGATTCTAAATTAAAACAGTTGCAGTTGCTCGTAGTGACCTATCAGATTTCACTTTCATTTCCAAAATTGTAGAAGACTCAGAGGCAATCGGTTGCCACTGGCAACTGTACAGTTAAGCAGCCTTGTTAGTAAGTGAGCCCTATTACACCCCATGCAGGTGCCACACAGTTTGGAAGTGATAGTGTTTCTGCCCAAGCAAAGCAAAGAATTGCCCCTCCATCCAGTTACATCATCATTATGTCAATCCCACAGTCTACCAGCAGGGGGCGCCACATAGGAACCGATCCAGCAACAAGCAGGTCTCTGTTCCAGATATTCATGTGAAAGAGGATGGACTCAGTCTACTGTCATTTATTTCATTATCTCACCCTCTGTGGGTGGTGCTGGGCCTGCAACCTGCTGCCAGGGCCGGCCTTAGGCCAATTGGACCCCGCACCTCTGGGGGGCCCCGCACCACAGGGCAGCACAGATAATATTTCCCTCAGCACATGATGCTGCCTGGCCTGCCCCCAACTTTGAGAGTCCAGCCCATCCCCAAATCCATAGGTCTAGCCTGCCCCCAACTCTCATAGGCCCAGCTTTCCTCCAACCTTGATAGGCCCTGCCTGCCCCCAATCCAACCAAGCCTGCTCCCAAGCTGAATCGGCCCAGCCCCAAACTAATTGGCCCAGTCCACTCTCCTATTTGTTCCCTCTCTCTCTTACCCTGTGTGCCCCTATTATGTTACCTTGTCTGCCCCTTTCCTTTCTATTTTGTGCCTGTATGCCCTTATTTTCCTAAATACTTGGTGTGTCAGTAGCCAGCAACACTTTGTCTAGGGGCCCCGCCAACATGGTCCCAATTGGGCCCCACATTTGATAGGACCAGCCCTGCCTGCTGCCCACAGATCTCGCAATCGTGCGGGTGTTAAAATACTTTCACTGTTGTCCCGTGTGCCATTGCCCAGTTGGGTTCATTGCGGGGGAGCTCAGGTAATGTTAAGTAAAATGTACTAGAGGTTACCAGTGAGGGTCTTTTTCAACGACTCCCAGCATCCTCCAATAGGGTATACTGGGAGTTGCAGTTGAGCAGAAGATATAATGTCTCACTGTTGCTCTTGTTCGTTTATACAATAAATCATTGGTTTTGTGCCCTTCAAGTATGAGAAGAAACCTGAAATTACTATCATGAGCCTGAGATGTTCAATCAATAGCAACTACCTACCTCTCACCTCTTAACTGTGAAAAGCAACCACCTACCCATACCTTACAGAGGGCAACCACCTACCCACACCCCTTAACTACAGGGAACAACCACCTACCTCTCACCTCTTAACTATAGTGAGCAGGCACTTACCTCTCACCCCTTAATGACAAAGAGCAACCACATACCTCTTATCTAAAGATATCAACCACCTTCCTCTCACCTGTTAACTACAGAGAGCAACTACCTAACTCCTACCCCTTAACTACAAAGATTATCAACATACCTCTTACCCCTTAACTACAGGGAGCAACCACCTACCTTCCACCACTTACTATAGTGAGCAGTCACTTACCTCTTGTCTATAGTGATCAACCACCTACCTCTCACCTGCTAATTACAGAGAGCAACTACCTACCTCCTACCCCTTAACTACAAAGAGCATCCTCTCACCCCTTAACTACAGGACTAGCCACCTACCTCCCCCATCTTAACTATAGAGACCATCAACATACCTTTCACCCCTCAACTACAGGAACAACCACCTACCTTCCACCCTCTAACTACAGGGAGCAACCACCTACCTCTCACCTCTCAACTATAATGAGCAGCCACATACCTCTCACCTCTTTTTTATAGTGATCAACCATCTACCCCTCACCCCTCAACTACAGAGAACAACTACCTACCTCTTAACTCTTAACTACAAAGAGCATCAGAATACATCTCACCCCTTAACTACAGGGCCAGCCACCTAACTCTCATCTCTTAACTATAGAGACCAACCAACTACCTCTAACCCTGTAACTACAGAGAGCAGGGATTTACCTCTCCCCCTTAACATACAAGACTTACCTCATACCCTGTGTCTCACATACTAAATAACAGAGAGTAGACACCTCCTGCTCACTTACAAATATGCAGAAGACCTACCTCTCACTTACCAACAAACAGGGAGTAGACACCTGCCTCGACTAATAAACAGAACACATGGAAGTGACCCTTTCCCTTGTGCAGTAATAGAGCAAGATACCTACAGTATGTTTCACTCTATAAAGGAGAAGGAAAGCTACAGAAGCAGTATATCGCCAAAAATGTAACCACAATAGTGCAAGCTATAACACTATATTTATTCTGCAGAATATTTTACCATACCTGAGTAAACCGCTCTTGAAGCTCTCTGTTTGTTTAGGATAGCAGCTGCCATATTAGCTTGGTGTGACATCACTTCCTGCCTGAGTTTCTCCCTGTTCACTCATAGCTCTGGGCTCAGATTACAGCAGGGAGGGGAAAAGGGAGGAGGGAGAGGAGCAAACTGAGCATGCTCAAGCCCGAGCCCTGGAGGTTTAAGCTGAAAACAGGAAGTCTGATACAGAAGCCCATGAGTACACAATAGAAGGAAAGAAATGTGCTGTTTCTTTTGACAGAGGACTCGGAGCAGCATTACTTTGGGGGTTTACTCGTGTATTTATATAGACCTTTTGATAAAGCTTACTTAGTTTTAACCTTTCCTTCTCCTATAAGAGATGCATTCATTAAAGGGATACTGTCATGGGAAAAAGTTTTTGAAAAAGAAATTTGAAAAATATTTTTTTTTCCCATGACAGTATCCCTTTAATGAGGGAACCTGTCTCTCCTCTACAACATATACAATAACAATACACGGTACCTACCTCTCACCCTATAAGATATAAAGTCACTAAACAGGGAACCTCTCTCTCTCTCTCCCCCCCCCCCCCCTTTTTATGGGGTTGTTTACCTTCCAAACACATTTTCAGTTGAGTTGTTTTCAGATTATTCACCATAAACAATTACTTTCTATTTTTTTATTTTTTACTGTTTTCCCAAAATTTACGCTTAAAGTTGAATGTCGGTGTCTCTGGTGTTTGAGTCTGACAGCTCAGTAATTCAGGTGCAGATTCTGTTACAATTTTACAACATTGAGTTGATCCATTTCTCAGCAGCATCTCTGGAGTATCAGTAACTATTGTATCAAGTCTAACAGCTGCCTGTAATGAAACCCAGGGATTCTGCTCAGCAGGGACAGAGATAACAAATGTATCAGCTAAATGTATCAATTTATAACAGTTTACAGGGTCGGCGACCCCCTCCCTGCCAGACATGCTTCAGAAGGTGAAAAATGACACTTTACACTTTAATATTAGAAGAACAGTTACAAATAGAAAGTAGAAAGTAATTGGAAAAAGTCTTTGTTTATGGTGAACAATCTGAAACCAACTGAACTGGAAAAAGTGTTTGAAGGTAAACAATCCCTTTAACATATACAATAATAATACAGGGTACCTACCTCTCACCCTATAAGATATAAAACAGGGAACCTCTCTCTCTCTCTCTTTCCCCTTTAACATATACTGTAATAAAAGCATGTCGATATACAGGAATAGAATCATATATATATATACAGTCGTAGAATCATGTAGAAATACAGTAATAAAATCACATATATATACAGTAATAGAATCATGTAGATATGCAGTAATAAAATCACACACACACACATATATATATATATATATAAAGTAATAAAAGCATGTGGATATACAGTAATAGAATGACATAGCTATACAGTAATAAAATCACATATATATATAGATATATATATACTGTATATATATATATATAAAGTAATAAAAGCATGTGGATATACAGTAATAGAATGACATAGCTATACAGTAATAAAATCACATATATATATATATACTGTATATATATATATATATATATATAAAGTAATAAAAGCATGTGGATATACAGTAATAGAATGACATAGCTATACAGTAATAAAATCACATATATATATATAGATATATATATATATATATATATATATAAAGTAATAAAAGCATGTGGATATACAGTAATAGAATGACATAGCTATACAGTAATAAAATCACATATATATATATATAGATATATATATATATATATAAAGTAATAAAAGCATGTGGATATACAGTAATAGAATGACATAGCTATACAGTAATAAAATCACATATATATATATAGATATAGATATATATATAAAGTAATAAAAGCATGTGGATATACAGTAATAGAATGACATAGCTATACAGTAATAAAATCACATATATATATATAGATATAGATATATATATATATATAAAGTAATAAAAGCATGTGGATATACAGTAATAGAATGACATAGCTATACAGTAATAAAAGCAGGTGCCTCTCTCTCTCCACCATTTAGAGTAATAAAATCACCCACCTCTCACCCTATATGAGATGTAGGAATAAAGGCAAGTGTCATATCAGTGGGAATAAAGTGCCATATGCATGAATGAAAGGGGCAGTAAAATTGTCAGCATGTGGCAGTAGGGAATGACTTACCGTTAGGATACTGCTCTTCTCTTCCTCAGCCCTGTGTGTGTCTCTATTCCTCTCTCGTCTGTGCATCTGTCTCTCTTTATCATCCCTCTCTGCCCTCCCCAAGCTGAAATCCTTTTCTCTGCTCCCCTCCCCCTCTATGGAAGAAAGAACAGCCAGACCCCCCTCCCCTGTGTGCTCCCTCCATCTTTCTCTCCCTGTGTCTCTGCTGCATCCATTCCCCCCCCCCCCCGACATTCCCATCCTCACATTCCAAGGGATGGAGAGGGGGCAGTGAATAGATGAGGGGTACAGGGGTGTTGGGGGGCATTAGAGGGGTGAGTGCATGTTACTATTGCTGAGTAAGAAGTCATTGATCTGTATCTGGTCCAGCTGGGGGACGGCACGTGTCTGGCCCCCACCACTTTGCCAGTAGACAATAAGAAGAGCATGTGAGAGTCAGTACCAGGCATCAGGGAGAGGCAGTGGGCCATGGGGTGGGCAGGAGGATGGCACCCCCACTTTCATCAGCAGCACCCCCTGGTTATACATCACAGCACCCACTCTGAATGTAGCAGGAGGGACAGAGAGGCGGGGGGAGACAGCGTGCCCCCGGATTGTTAATTAGGCACTAAGTCTTAATGCGCAGCAATACAAGAGAGTCACCCGCATAGAAAGAGGCACATGAGAAATACAATAAATACAAACCCAGTGCAGGGCCAAGGAGCCTTGACTCCCAAGGAACGAGGGTGATCTCTACCCTCCCCCATTGCCCCTGTCTGTAAGAGTTAGTGGTGGGTGCTGAGCAGCTGAGGGGCTCCTGCCCTGTGAATGATGCAGACCCCAATAAACATATTTTCTGGGTTTGTTCCCTTTATTCTTTTTCAAAATAGTTGCACCCTTGGGACATACACTTCCACACAGAGGGACATAGGGGTACATGCACATCTGCATAGTGCAATAGTAGGACATAGACTCGTACAGACACAAGTATACGGGCGGTATAATTTCCCATGATTCCCATGGTGTGTGGTTTACTGAGAATGGCTGTGCACCTGCTGCAATGTATATTGCATTCTACCAGGCAAAGCAGAAATAGAGGAGCAGCTGCACTGTATATTCCATTCCACCAGGCAAATCAGTTATAGAGGTACAGCTGCACTGTATATTCCATTCCACCAGATAAATCAGTTATAGAGGTACAGCAGCACTGTATATTCCATTCCACCAGATAAATCAGTTATAGAGGTACAGCTGCACTGTATATTCCATTCCACCAGGCAAATCAGTTATAGAGGTGCAGCTGCACTGTATATTCCATTCCACCAGATAAATCAGTTATAGAGGTACAGCTGCACTGTATATTCCATTCCACCAGGCAAATCAGTTATAGAGGTACAGCTGCACTGTATATTCCATTCCACCAGATAAATCAGTTATAGAGGTACAGCTGCACTGTATATTCCATTCCACCAGATAAATCAGTTATAGAGGTACAGCTGCACTGTATATTCCATTCCACCAGATAAATCAGTTATAGAAGTACAGCTGCACTGTATATTCCATTCCACCAGATAAATCAGTTATAGAGGTACAGCTGCACTGTATATTCCATTCCACCAGATAAATCAGTTATAGAGGTACAGCTGCACTGTATATTCCATTCCACCAGATAAATCAGTTATAGAGGTACAGCTGCACTGTATATTCCATTCCACCAGGCAAATCAGTTATAGAGGTACAGCTGCACTGTATATTCCATTCCACCAGGCAAATCAGTTATAGAGGTACAGCTGCACTGTATATTCCATTCCACCAGATAAATCAGTTATAGAGGTACAGCTGCACTGTATATTATATTCCACCAGATAAATCAGTTATAGAGGTACAGCTGCACTGTATATTCCATTCCACCAGGCAAATCAGTTATAGAGGTACAGCTGCACTGTATATTCCATTCCACCAGATAAATCAGTTATAGAGGTACAGCTGCACTGTATATTCCATTCCACCAGGCAAATCAGTTATAGAGGTACAGCTGCACTGTATATTCCATTCCACCAGATAAATCAGTTATAGAGGTACAGCTGCACTGTATATTCCATTCCACCAGATAAATCAGTTATAGAGGTGCAGCTGCACTGTATATTATATTCCACCAGATAAATCAGTTATAGAGGTGCAGCTGCACTGTATATTCCATTCCACCAGATAAATCAGTTATAGAGACACAGCTGCACTGTATATTCCATTCCACCAGATAAATCAGTTATAGAGGTACAGCTGCACTGTATATTCTATTCCACCAGATAAATCAGTTATAGAGGTACAGCTGTACTGTATATTCTATTCCACCAGATAAATCAGTTATAAGGTACAGCTGCACTGTATATTCCATTCCACCAGATAAATCAGTTATAGAGGTACAGCTGCACTGTATATTCCATTCCACCAGATAAATCAGTTATAGAGGTACAGCTGCACTGTATATTCCATTCCACCAGATAAATCAGTTATAGAGGTGCAGCTGCACTGTATATTATATTCCACCAGATAAATCAGTTATAGAGGAGCAGCTGCACTGTATATTCCATTCCACCAGATAAATCAGTTATAGAGGTACAGCTGCACTGTATATTCCATTCCACCAGATAAATCAGTTATAGAGGTACAACTGCACTGTATATTCCATTCCACCAGATAAATCAGTTATAGAGGTACAGCTGCACTGTATATTCCATTCCACCAGATAAATCAGTTATAGAGGTACAGCTGCACTGTATATTCCATTCCACCAGATAAATCAGTTATAGAGGTACAACTGCACTGTATATTCCATCCACCAGATAAATCAGTTATAGAGGTACAGCGTGCACTGTTATTATATTCCACCAGATAATAAGTTATAGAGGTACAGCTGCACTGTATATTCCATTCCACCAGATAAATCAGTTATAGAGGTACAGCTGCACTGTATATTATATTCGCACCAGATAATCAGTTTAGAGGTACAGCTGCACTGTATATTCCATTCCACCAGATAAATCAGTTATAGAAGTACAGCTGCACTGTATATCCATTCCACCAGGCAAATCAGTTATAGAGGTACAGCTGCACTGTATATTCCATTCCACCAGATAAATCAGTTATAGAGGTACAGCTGCACTGTATATTCCCATTCCACCAGATAAATCAGTTATAGAGGTACAGCTGCACTGTATATTCCATTCCACCAGATAAATCAGTTATAGAGGTACAGCTGCACTGTATATTCCATTCCACCAGATAAATCAGTTATAGATGTACAGCTGCACTGTATATTCAATTCCACCAGATAAATCAGTTATAGAGGTGCAGCTGCACTGTATATTCCATTCCACCAGGCAAATCAGTTATAGAGGTACAGCTGCACTGTATATTCCATTCCACCAGATAAATCAGTTATAGAGGTACAGCTGCACTGTATATTCCATTCCACCAGATAAATCAGTTATAGATGTACAGCTGCACTGTATATTCCATTCCACCAGATAAATCAGTTATAGAGGTACAGCTGCACTGTATATTCCATTCCACCAGATAAATCAGTTATAGAGGTGCAGCTGCACTGTATATTCCATTCCACCAGATAAATCAGTTATAGATGTACAGCTGCACTGTATATTATATTCCACCAGATAAATCAGTTATAGAGGTGCAGCTGCACTGTATATTCCATTCCACCAGATAAATCAGTTATAGAGGTACAGCTGCACTGTATATTCCATTCCACCAGATAAATCAGTTATAGATGTACAGCTGCACTGTATATTCCATTCCACCAGATAAATCAGTTATAGAGGTACAGCTGCACTGTATATTCCATTCCACCAGGCAAATCAGTTATAGAGGTACAGCTGCACTGTATATTCCATTCCACCAGATAAATCAGTTATAGAGGTACAGCTGCACTGTATATTGTATTTTATCAGAATAAACAATTATTAGAAATCTTGGAGATTATCCAAGTACTTTTATTCTGGAAAAGTACCAAAACTATTAATGTCTCTCCCTGTTTGATGCCTCTGCCCACTGTTTTAACCCCAAAACTCTATCTTGTTCCTGGGAAATAGTGATATTTGATGTGTTTTTACCCAAAATGCAGCTTTCCTTCCCCACAATGTCAGCATCCAACTCTCCTGTGCACCTCTATAATTAGATATAAGGGCTGGGAGGGAGCCGACTGGGAATGAGGAGGACTGGCAGCATTCGGTTAGAGGGGACACGCAGGGCACTGGTCAGTTTGGGGGAGCTGGGGGCTCCTTCTTTATTAATAGTAATAATAACCAAAGGCCAAAGTGAAAGTTCTATAAAGTGCTGTACATTCCTATTGTACAGAATATAATTATAACAGAATGTCTTCTCCTGTAGCCCCTCCCAAAACACAAATGTCACTCTCGTCCTCTTATTGACATTTCCACCTTCACAAAGGACAAACTGACGCAGTTACCCGAACCAAAGAGCTTCCCCCCCGAAAAAGTATGATTGAGGGTTTAGGGCAATATTTTTATATTTAGGGTAATTCTTTTCCTTATTGTTTTCACTTCGCGGGGTCCTTTTAGTTGAACTTAAAATTGTCGTTTGTGAAACAGATGGAGCTGGGTCAGTTGCCCTTTGCAGCAGTCTCAAGGTCAAGCAAACGTTACTGATAAACTCTTTACACTTAGCTGGAAGGGGAGGAATTGCTGCCTTAATATTAAAGATCTAAAGGGGATCTACAGCCCAAAATAGCCTTGTGTAATGAAAAAAAATGTAATTGTGGGTGTATATCCCCTTTAAGTGAATTCTTCAGACTGAGACCTGACAAATAACAGGCTGAGAGCAGGAGGGGAATGATAAGGAGGCTGAAATAGCAAACTGGGCCAGGAATAGTCCTGAGCTGTGACAAGAGCCCTGAATCCCACGTGCTCACAGGAGCAATGCAAAGAATAACCCGGTGCTGCTGGGAGATGCCATAGAGCCACCCACGTCCAATATACGATATAATATTCCACTTCCTTCCATTAAAGGAAAACTATACCCACATAATTAATACTCTAGTTTATATCAAATTAAGTAGCATATTAAAGAATCTTCCCAAACTGGTATATATATATATATTATTTACTTACTGTGACACAAAAGGGAGCAGAGCAAAATTGTGCGATGGCAAGAAGGCCGAAAAAAAAGTAAGTTCTGAGGGAATTGGGGGAGGGCCAAGGGCTTTTTTTAAAGGGTATTACCAATTTACCGGCAACTACATTGCCGGTAAACTTGTAATACTCGCCCCCGGCCGGGTGGCAACCCTACCTGACCAGAAATACTGCAGCTCTAACTGTAACAGGAAGATATGACCTGGCCAGAAATACTGCAGCTCTAACTGTAACAGGAAGAGATCAGCTGACCAGAAATACTACAGCTCTAACTGTAACAGGAAGAGATCACCTGACCAGAAATACTGCAGCTCTAACTGTAACAGGAAGAGATCACCTGACCAGAAATACTGCAGCTCTAACTGTAACAGGAAGAGATCACCTGACCAGAAATACTGCAGCTGTAACCGTAACAGGAAGAGATCACCTGACCAGAAATACTACAGCTCTAACCGTAACAGGAAGAGATCACCTGACCAGAAATACTACAGCTCTAACTGTAACAGGAAGAGATCATCTGACCAGAAATACTGCAGCTCTAACTGTAACAGGAAGAGATCACCTGACCAGAAATACTGCAGCTCTAACTGTAACAGAAAGAGATCAGCTGACCAGAAATACTGCAGCTCTAACTGTAACAGGAAGAGATCACCTGATCAGAAATACTGCAGCTCTAACTGTAACAGGAAGAGATCCCCTGACCAGAAATACTGCAGCTGTAACCGTAACAGGAAGAGATCACCTGACCAGAAATACTACAGCTCTAACCGTAACAGGAAGAGATCACCTGACCAGAAATACTGCAGCTGTAACCGTAACAGGAAGAGATCACCTGACCAGAAATACCACAGCTCTAACTGTAACAGGAAGAGATCACCTGATCAGAAATACTGCAGCTCTAACTGTAACAGGAAGAGATCCCCTGACCAGAAATACTGCAGCTGTAACCGTAACAGGAAGAGATCACCTGACCAGAAATACTACAGCTCTAACCGTAACAGGAAGAGATCACCTGACCAGAAATACTGCAGCTGTAACCGTAACAGGAAGAGATCACCTGACCAGAAATACCACAGCTCTAACCGTAACAGGAAGAGATCACCTGACCATAAATACTGCAGCTCTAACTGTAACAGGAAGAGATCACCTGATCAGAAATACTGCAGCTCTAACTGTAACAGGAAGAGATCCCCTGACCAGAAATACTGCAGCTGTAACCGTAACAGGAAGAGATCACCTGACCAGAAATACTGCAGCTCTAACTGTAACAGAAAGAGATCAGCTGACCATAAATACTGCAGCTCTAACTGTAACAGGAAGAGATCACCTGATCAGAAATACTGCAGCTCTAACTGTAACAGGAAGAGATCCCCTGACCAGAAATACTGCAGCTCTAACTGTAACAGGAACAGATCACCTGACCAGAAATACTGCAGCTGTAACCGTAACAGGAAGAGATCACCTGACCAGAAATACTACAGCTCTAACTGTAACAGGAAGAGGTCATCTGACCAGAAATACTGCAGCTCTAACTGTAACAGGAAGAGATCAGCTGACCATAAATACTGCAGCTCTAACTGTAACAGGAAGATATGACCTGGCCAGAAATACTGCAACTCTAACTGTAACAGGAAACAGGGTAGAAGCAAAAGACAGAACTCTTGTCTGTCAATTGGCTCATGTGACCTAACATGTATGGTTTGTTTTGTTTGTTTGTGTGCACCGTGAATCACACAATCCCAGGGGGCGGCCCTTATTTTTTAAAATAGCAGTTTTCTATTTATGATCACCCAATGGCACATAATGCAAAAAAGTATATTATTATGAAAATGGTTTATTTACCTGAAGCAGGGTTTTACATATGAGCTGTTTTATACAATATCTTTTTATAGAGACCTACATTGTTCCGGGGTATAGTTTTCCTTTAATGTGTAATGAATTGAATTGCAGCTTCAGAGCTGCACATAAATCCATTGTTCCTTCCCTTAACTCTAGTGTTATCAATGCTCATACACAGAAGGGGTGTGGTCTTGCAGATAAGGGGTGTGTCACAGAATCACAAGAGGGTTATGTGTTAACTGATGCCAAGTATGAAGTTACAGGGGCACAAGGTGGGAATATTGGGGATGTCAGACCTCGAGTTGCTGCTCATTGTTTCTTTTATAACAGGTGTTTCTTTTGCAGCACTCGAGGTCTAATTGTGACCCTGACAGCAGATGTGAAATTATTCATTTGTGTCCCAAGATCACTCCAGAGTGTTAATGAGTCTGTCTGTTTGACCACTGACGAGCTCCGTTAATTCTTCCACGTGCCTGAGTGAGCGACCACCACCTCTCTGTGTCACTGTCTCTGTGCTTCTTATGAACCCGTCACCAGCCTTATGCTCCAGACACTGGGGGATTCTCTGCTCCCTCACTCACTTTCCTCTTCTTAATAATGAATTGGGAAACTTTCCAACTTAACAAATCATGTCCTGTCCCTTAAGCCTCCCAATGCCCTGTCACTATGTATAGAGTATAACTTCAACTACCACTGTTACTATAGGCACCATCTCTCCCTACTATACCTGCTTCTCCAGTCACACTACCTTCAGAGACTATTATCACTGTTACTATAGGACACCATCTTCTCCCTACTATACCTGCTATCCACAGTCAACACTCCCTTCCCAGAGATTATTATCCACTGTTACTATAGCCACCCAGGGATTACCTCTCCCTACTAATACTGCCTGCTATCCCAAAGTCACACTCCCTTCCCACGGAAGACTGATTATCCACTGTATACATATCTCCTCCCTACTAGAACTATACTGCTAGCCCAGTCACAACTCCCTTCCCAGAGACTATTAATCCACTGTTACTATACAGACAAGCATCATCTACTATAGCCAGCTCTCACTCCTGCTATCCCACAGTCACACCCTTTCCAGAGTGACTACTTAATCCACTGGGTTGACCTATAGGACAACCATCTCTCCCTACTATCTGCTATCCCACAGTCAACCATACCGCTTATTATCCACCTGATTACTGATAGACTACTATCCATCTCTTTCTCCTACTATAAGGCCTGCTATCCCAACAGTCACACATCCCTTGAACAAAAAGATATATAGTATAGTGGCCACCGTGATCTCTGCATATATCCTATCCCACAGTCACACGAGCTTCATTAACCCAGAGACTATCTACACTGTTAGTGAATATCTCGACCGGGGCCACCATACTCTCCGCGCTACTACATAAGCAGCTGCTATCGCGACATTCCCACACTCCCTTCCGCAGAGACTAAATAAGCGCCACTTTTACAATAAGGCCCATCTCTCCTACTATTCACCATGATTTCCAACAGTCACACTCCCTCGCCACTAGAGACTATTATCCACTTTTACAAATAGGCACCATCTCTCCCTACTATATACCTGCTATCGACACAGTCACACTCCCACTTCAGAGACTATTGATCACCACTGGCAACCTATGCTCTCCTAATCTATACCTGTATCCCACATCACACTCCCTTCCCAGAGACCTATTATCCACTGTTTACTATAATACACCATACTCTCTAATATAGCACAGGTCACACTCCTTCAGAGACTAATTAATCCCGGTTACTATCAGAGACACACATCTTCTCCCTTACACATATTGGTATACAGTCACATGTCTTCCAGAGACTAAATTATGCAGTCACCTAGATTACATAGGCACCCATACACTCTCCGCACATGTACTGAATACCTGCTATCCGATTACGTCGCCAACATCACACGGTCCAGAGACTATTATCCACTAGTTAGGAGTCTGATGACTGTCTAGGACACACCACTAGGACGAATAATTACCCATGTTATATAATATATTTAGAGCGACATCAGTCGACACTCCTTCCCAGAGTACTATATCCACAGATATCAACTGACTATAGGCTACCGCACATCAGGATACACAAACCCGATTATGGAGGCACTCGCTATGACTATGAGGTGACCAGGCTCTAAGATCTCAGCAGCTTGAGTCGGTGCAGAGGGAGGGAGAGACGAGACTGCGATGTCTGGCACAGTGAGATCGACCAGTATTTATCCTGCGGAGATATGGGACAAGATCTTCGAGAGAGAAGCTTCGTACTTCGACGTCGCCAGCGCAAGCCCCAGGAGACGTAATGTGTATACATATGATCCAGCATCGACTGTTATCTACATAGGGCCCATCCTCCCTATCTATAACCTGCTATCCACTAGTCACACTCCCTTCCCAGAAGCTAATAATCCATACTGTTACTCGATAGGATAACCATCTCTCCCTACTATATCCGACTGGATCGCATCCCTTAGAGACTAATTAATCCACTGTTACTATAGCACCATCTCTCCTACTATAGCGTGCTATCACCACAGTCACACTCCCTTCCAGAGACTATTATCCATGTTACTATGGGCACCATCTTTCCTACTATACCTGCTATAGCACAGTCACACTCCCTTCCCAGGACTATTATCCACTGTTTACTATAGGGCACACGCATCTCTCCACATTACTGCTATCCACAGTGCACACTCCCTTCCCAGAGACTATTATCCACTGTTACTATAGGACCATCCTCCCTACTATACCTGCTATCCCACAGTCACACTCCCTTCCCGAGAGACTATTTCACTGTTACTCATAGGCACCATCTCTCCTACTATACCTGCTATCCACAGTCACACTCCCTTCCCAGAGACTATATCCCACTGTTACTATAGACACCATCTCTCCCTACTATACCTGCTATATCCCAACAGTCACACTCCCTTCCCAGAGACTATTATCCACTGTTACTATAGACACCATCTCTCCCTACTATACCTGCTATCCCACAGTCACACTCCTTCCCAGAGACTATTATCCACTGTTACTATAGAACACCATCTCTCCCTACTATACCTGCTATAAGCACAGTCACACTCCCTTCCCAGAGACTATTATCCACTGTTACTATAGGCACCATCTCTCCCTACTATACGCTGCTATCCCACAGTCCACTCCCTTCCCAGAGCACTATTATCCCACTGTTACAATAGGCACCATCTCTCCCTACTATACCTGCTATCCCACAGTCACACTCCCTTCCCAGAGACTATTATCCACTGTTACTATAGACACCATCTCTCCCTACTATACCTGCTATCCCACAGTCACACTCCCTTCCCAGAGACTATTATCCACTGTTACTATAGACACCATCTCTCCCTACTATACCTGCTATCCCACAGTCACACTCCCTTCCCAGAGACTATTATCCACTGTTACTATAGACACCATCTCTCCCTACTATAGCTGCTATCCCACAGTCACACTCCCTTCCCAGAGACTATTATCCACTGTTACAATAGGCACCATCTCTCCCTACTATACCTGCTATCCCACAGTCACACTCCCTTCCCAGAGACTATTATCCACTGTTACTATAGACACCATCTCTCCCTACTATACCTGCTATCCCACAGTCACACTCCCTTGCCAGAGACTATTATCCACTGTTACTATAGGCACCATCTCTCCCTACTATACCTGCTATACCACAGTCACACTCCCTTCCCAGAGACTATTATCCACTGTTACTATAGGCACCATCTCTCCCTACTATACCTGCTATCCCACAGTCACACTCCCTTCCCAGAGACTAATATCCACTGTTACTATAGATACCATCTCTCCCTACTATACCTGCTATCCCACAGTCACACTCCCTTCCCAGAGACTATTATCCACTGTTACTATAGGCACCATCTCTCCCTACTATAGCTGCTATCCCACAGTCACACTCCCTTCCCAGAGACTATTATCCACTGTTACTATAGGCACCATCTTTCCCTACTATACCTGCTATCCCACAGTCACACTCCCTTCCCAGAGACTATTATCCACTGTTACTATAAGGCACCATCTTTCCCTACTATACCCTGCTATCCCACAGTCACACTCCCTTCCCAGAGACTATTATCCACTGTTACTATAGGCACCATCTCTACCTACTATACCTGCTATCCCACAGTCACACTCCCTTCCCAGAGACTAATATCCACTGTTACTATAGACACCAATCTCTCCCTACTATACCTGCTATATCCCACAGTCACACTCCCTTCCCAGAGACTATTAATCCACTGTTACTATAGGCACCATCTCTCCCTACTATACCTGCTATCCCCACAGTCACACTCCCTTCCCAAGACTATTATCCACTGTTACTATAGGCACCATCTCTCCCTACTATACCTGCTATCCCACAGTCACACTCCCTCCCAGAGACTATTATCCACTGTTACTATAGGCACCATCTCTCCCTACTATAGCTGCTATCCCCACAGTCCACTCCCTTCCCCAGAGACTATTATCCACTGTTACTATAGGCACCATCTTTCCCTACTATAGCTGCTATCCCACAGTCACACTCCCTTCCCAGAGACTATTATCCACTGTTACTAATAGGCACCATCTCTCCCTACTATACCTGCTATCCCACAGTCACACTCCTTCCAGAGACTATTATCCACTGTTACTATAGGCACCATCTCTCCCTACTATAGCTGCTATCCCACAGTCACACTCCCTTCCCAGAGACTATTATCCACTGTTTACTATAGACACCATCTCTCCCTACTATACCTGCTATCCCACAGTCCACACTCCCTTCCCAGAGACTATTATCCCACTGTTACTATAGACACCATCTCTCCCTACTATACCTGCTATCCCACAGTCACACTCCCTTCCCAGAGACTATTATCCCACTGTTACTATAGGCACCATCTCTCCCTACTATACCTGCTATCCCACAGTCACACTCCCTTCCCAGAGACTATTATCCCACTGTTACTATAGACACCCATCTCTCCCTACTATACCTGCTATCCCACAGTCACACTCCCTTCCCAGAGACTATTATCCCACTGTTACTATAGGCACCATCTCTCCCTACTATACCTGCTATCCCACAGTCACACTCCCTTCCCAGAGACTATATCCCACTGTTACTATAGACACCATCTCCCCTACTATACCTGCTATCCACAGTCACACTCCCTTCCCAGAGACTATTATCCCACTGTTACTATAGACACCATCTCTCCCTACTATACCTGCTATCCACAGTCACACTCCCTTCCCAGAGACTATTATCCACTGTTACTATAGACACCATCTCTCCCTACTATACCTGCTATCCCACAGTCACACTCCCTTCCCAGAGACTATTATCCCACTGTTACTATAGACACCATCTCTCCCTACTATACCTGCTATCCCACAGTCACACTCCCTTCCCAGAGACTATTATCCACTGTTACTATAGACACCATCTCTCCCTACTATACCTGCTATCCCACAGTCACACTCCCTTCCCAGAGACTATTATCCCACTGTTACTATAGACACCATGTCTTTCAAGAAATATTTGAAGCAAGTTACAAAACACTTTGCAATTTATTGAAATTATAGGAGTTGTGCTTTCCCTATGGATCAATCAATAAAATAATTAAACAGTTGTTATACATGGAATGAGATATGATGATTATTTTGTTTGTTCGGTGGAATCATCTGGTAATTTGTGTCCTTTAGCTGCAGATATAATAAATGCCTCTCCTGGTACCAGAGCAACCAGTTTACCCCCAATAATGAAGTCCATATATTGTATCATGTCGTCCTTTGGGAAGGTCCAGTCAAGCCTTGGGTTGGGCAGGAGGACACTGTATCCACTACTCCATTCTGTTCCTGTGTGCAAGTGATGAGCAGAATTGCAGTTTAACCCTTTCCCAGCGCCTCCTTAACCCCTGATGGATCATTTCATCATTGTTTTAAAGCAAGCCACTATCTCTGCAATATTCTATTAAGTGTCTCTTTGTTGAATAGGGGGATTTGTTAACCCATTCCTTGCCAGTATCTAGACTTGCCACCATTTTTGTTAATTAGTCGTCCAAATGGATAATATAGGCATCGAGTGTCCAGTTTAAAGTCCACTGTGGTGAAATACAAGCCACATGGCAGCCCCGTCCATCTATAATAATCATCAACGCTGAGGGCTCAGAGAACCTCCAATGTGCCACTTGCCACTTGAGTCGGCAGCAGATTTTATACTTATCAAAAAGCTCCTTTAGCCCCTGTATATACAGAGCGTGATAGTGATCCACCTCCTCCTCCGACAGCATCGGGCTGTGAGCTACGCGGATCGGCCGTCCAACTGTAAGCAGTGAAGGGGTTAATGGAGCAGAATTATACTACAGCAAATTAAATGAGCATTTATTATGTGTAGGCCCTGCACTGCTGGTCCTGGCTACATGTATCACTGAAGCAATGGAGCAGTAGTCCAGCCAAGACTTAATTTCCCACAATGCCAGTCCTCCTTTCTTAAAGGGAAATTAAAGCCTAAAATAAAAACTGGCTAGAAAGGCTCTCTTTTATATAGTGAACTTACTGTACCAGCCCAGAGGTTCAGCAGCCCTATAACAGTAATGATCCAGGACTTCAAAGTTGCCCCCAGCAACTCTCCGTCTTGGATCTCGTTGAGTATTTTTTGTGGGTCAGTGACGCTGCACATGCTCAGTTGGCTCTGGGCTGCTGCTGAGAAGCTAAGCTTAGGGATCATGGGGAATTATCTGCCATTAGCAGAACACAAACTGCTACTGGACTGATTATTAAATCTGATGCAGACTACACTGATTTCTATGCTGCCATTAATTAATTACTAATCAACCTTATATTGTGTATAGTGTGAGCTCAGGTAAGTGGTAGCAGCCCAGCGCATGTATTGGGAGCAGGGTTGCCACCCTTTGCTCCAGCGAGATCCCAACAGGAGCGGTGATGTTAAGGATGGTACCAATGGCACCAGGGGGTGTCAATGACTTTTGGGGGGGAGTGAGTGAGATGTTTAGGACGGCCTTTATGATTGCTCCCATTTCACTTCAATAAAGTGTCATTCCTGCCCATTTTTTTCCAGATTTCTATCATTTGGGGAGGCAGTTTTAAAGCTCATCTACAAACCGGGCTTTCTGGTTCAAACTCAGAGAGATGGAAACTCTATCCCAGGGCAGAGGCGCAGATATTCCCTTCACTTAAAATCTGGATTCATTCTTCAGCACATAGAAGCTACATTACAGCATATAAAATAAGCACACATGGAAAAAATAGCTTCTAAGTTCCTATTAAAATCCTTCAGCGTTTATATAAAATATACTCGAGTATAAGCCGACCCGAGTATAAGCCGAGGTACCTAATTTTACCTACGAAAACTGGGAAGACTTATTGACTCGAATCAGGGAAGAGGCACACCGCGTCCGAAGGCTTGCAGCTGCGTAGTCGCGTCGATCAGCTAGGTAAGTTTATACTGACTCGAGTATAAGCAGAGGTAGACTTTTTCAGCACATTTTGGGTGCTGAAAAACTCGGCTTATACTCGAGTATATCCGGTAGTACCATAGAAACATTGAATACAAAATAAAACATATTTATCAGAGAACTGAAAAGAAGCCAAACATTCCAGCACAGATAACATTTATTTCTATTGTCCAACAAATCTGCAGAGAGAAAATGCCCGAGTTTAACCCCTGCACATCTACACAAAGTCCTTATGCTGCCGCAGAAGTTTTCTTTCCGCTGGTGAAATAGTAAAAGGTATACGGATATGGGTGAACCTTTCCACTAGTGTGCCATTTATTTGCTTTGGTTACTATAATGTCTTTGTCTAGGGACTCTAGCTGGTATTATTAACTAACCAGAAAAGGGCATTTCCTGAGAATTCTCTGTTTTGGTAAAAATACACTTAAAAATGGATATGCCCAGGAACACTAAAGGACAATGACATTTTATGCTTCACATTCTAAAGGTTCTAAACCTAATTTCGATAAATCTGCCTCACCAGTGTCTGCAATAGTGGAAAGAAGAGTTGCAATTATTGCGGCAACTTTCAAACTGCAAAAACGTTGGTAATAAATGTGAGAATGTAATAACAGCTGTTAGAGGAATTTTCGTGTAAAAAAAAGAATTATGCAATTTGTTTTCCTCTATAAGGCGTGTATTCCATTTCCCAGAAATGGCAACTGATTATAATCAGGCTTGTCAACATATGGACTTTGATTAGTAAGTAGACACTTACACAATAGAGATGTCCGCCTTGTTGCGATTGGCAGTTGGGAACTGCTGGGAGTTGTAGATAATCTCTGCTATCTCCACAATCATGTAGCATTGTATAACAGTCAGTTATTTGTTGCTCTCCAACCCCTTGAATGTTGCTCCCAGAGGCCTCAAAGCAGGTGCTTATTTTTGAATTCCAGGCCTGGAGGCAACAAGGTTGTGGGGGCTGAGACTGGTTAAATGTTTGTTGTTCTATTTATAGTCTAAATTTTAATTTTAGTTCTCCTTTAATCACTCCAATAATGCTGGTGTTTTCTTTGTCCTTCCATTGCAATATTATATTTCTCCCCCTTCATTCTGCTCTCCCCTATCTGCCCTCTTCCCCCTCTCCTTCTGACTCCTCCTCTCTCCCTCTGACCCCTCCTTTCTCCATCTGACTCCTCCTCTCTCCCTCTGACACCTCCTCTCTCCATCTGACTCCTCCTCCTCTCTCCATCTGACTCCTCCTCTCTTCCTCAGTCTCATGTTCCCCCTGCCATGCCTCCCTCTATCCCCCCCCTCTCTCTGACACTTAATTCCTCTATAAATATCCCGGTCTCTTGCTATCTCTGACACCCCATGACACCCAATCTGCAGCTTGTGTTACAATAAGTTAGAGTCTCGCTCAGTCTAAGCCATTCCTCCCCTTCATTTCCACTGATCAACTCAATAGCTGCAGCTCCCTGTGACCTACTTACCTAGTGCTGAATCACCTGCAATGCGTCTCTCAGATTCCTGCCCAATCCCTGCCTCACACTGATACACCCCCCACAATGCACCTTACTCTCACCCACTTATAGAAACCTTAGACCTGCTCCCGGCATCCTGGCACCCCTCTGTATATGTGTCTCAAGGGCCCTCCAGCCATGAGCCAAGGTGAGAGCAAAAAGCTGCTCTTGGTAACTGTTAGTACTGAATTTACGCTTATGAAACCCAAAATTTCTGTAGAAAACACAATTGCAATGCGCCCCCAGAATCACTGTCGCCTCCTACATTTGCTCATAGTCTGTACAGAGAGATCCCATAAAACTATGGCAGCATAGGTATTCCCTGTACTAAGCACAATTCAGCAGGAACAGCCCCTAAGTTTGCTCATAGTCTGTACAGAGAGATCCCATAAAACTATGGCAGCAAAGGTATTCCCTGTACTAAGCACAATTCAGCAGGAACAGTCCCCTAAGTTTGCTCATAGTCTGTACAGAGAGATCCCATAAAACTATGGCAGCAAAGGTATTCCCCTGTACTAAGCACAATTCAGCAGGAACAGTCCCTAAGTTTGCTCATAGTCTGTACAGAGAGATCCCATAAAACTATGGCAGCATAGGTATTCCCCTGTACTAAGCACAATTCAGCAGGAACAGTACCTAAGTTTGCTCATAGTCTGTACAGAGAGATCCCATAAAACTATGGCAGCAAAGGTATTCTCCTGTACTAAGCACAATTCAGCAGGAACAGTCCCCTAAGTTTGCTCATAGTCTGTACAGAGAGATCCCATAAAACTATGGCAGCATTGGTATTCCCTGTACTAAGCACAATTCAGCAGGAACAGTCCCTAAGTTTGCTCATAGTCTGTATAGAGATCCCATAAAACTATGGCAGCAAAGGTATTCCCTGTACTAAGCACAATTCAGCAGGAACAGTCCCCTAAGTTTGCTCATAGTCTGTACAGAGAGATCCCATAAAACTATGACAGCATAGGTATTCCCTGTACTAAGCACAATTCAGCAGGAACAGTCCCCTAAGTTTGCTCATAGTCTGTACAGAGAGATCCCATAAAACTATGGCAGCATAGGTATTCCCATGTACTAAGCACAATTCAGCAGGAACAGTCCCCTAAGTTTGCTCATAGTCTGTACAGAGAGATCCCATAAAACTATGGCAGCATAGGTATTCCCCTGTACTAAGCACAATTCAGCAGGAACAGTCCCCTAAGTTTGCTCATAGTCTGTACAGAGAGATCCCATAAAACTATGGCAGCATAGGTATTTCCCTGTACTAAGCACAATTCAGCAGGAACAGTCCCCCTAAGTTTGCTCATAGTCTGTACAGAGAGATCCCATAAAACTATGGCAGCATAGGTATTCCCTGTACTAAGCACAATTCAGCAGGAACAGTCCCCTAAGTTTGCTCATAGTCTGTACAGAGAGATCCCATAAAACTATGGCAGCATAGGTATTCCCTGTACTAAGCACAATTCAGCAGGAACAGTCCCCTAAGTTTGCTCATAGTCTGTACAGAGAGATCCCATAAAACTATGGCAGCATAGGTATTCCCTGTACTAAGCACAATTCAGCAGGAACAGTCCCCTAAGTTTGCTCATAGTCTGTACAGAGAGATCCCATAAAACTATGGCAGCATAGGTATTCCCTGTACTAAGCACAATTCAGCAGGAACAGCCCCCTAAGTTTGCTCATAGTCTGTACAGAGAGATCCCATAAAACTATGGCAGCATAGGTATTCCCTGTACTAAGCACAATTCAGCAGGACCGCCCACTGGTGATCACCTGATCGTGTTTGCAGCTGGGTGGAGAGAGCAGTTTGTGTGTTTGCTTGTTAGCTCAATGATGAGCAATTGCAGCCCTGGAGGGTGTGGTTCTTCCAAGGAAGCTGATCCAGGAAAGTCCCAGGCATCAACACCATCTAGGCCTCGGGGTGCTTCTGCAAAAGAAGGGGTTTCTGAGGGGCCCAGAGCGGAGTCTTCTGACCATGTTGCTGGATTCAACATGCAGCCAACTGACCCTGGATTCCATGAGAACATGGCAAAAGGAATGCAGAGGTACAGGGAGAAAAAGGCAGAGATTGCTGCTTTAAAGACTCAGATAAAGAACAAGAGACATGCGTGTACAAGGACATACAGTCTGGCCCGGCCTAAAAAGCGGGTGGAAATTGCAGCCCTGTGTGACAAACTGCACAGTCTGGAGCAGGAGGTGGAAACTCTTGGCAATGGAATTGGTCCTGTGAAAGAGTCATTTGATAATGCCGAGAGGTTCCGGCGGATGGAGAAAAGGCGCCAGGAGGAGAAAAACAAAGCGTCACTTTAAAGCAGAGCGATCAAGGAGGTACCAAGTGATGAGGAGCCTGACAGCTCTGGGGCCCTCCAGCCATACCAGCCAGCCCCACTGGTACCCCAACTGTTTCACCTACAGGTACCCCCACTGGTATCCCCTCTGGAACACCGGGTCTTCTCAGAGAGATCAGAGCGGCAGAATCTCTGAGACCACAAAAAATGGTCTTTTCCTCTGAGGAAATAGAGGACATTGACCCAAGGGAGAAGGTGAAGCAAAGGAGACAGAAACAGCAGCCTGAAGTAAGTGACTTTATTTATGTGGCAAGTGATTTCCCTGCTCTGCCCCCGGCCCAGAATCAGCCCTTGTCTCTGGGAGTCTCCCAGGCAGCCCCACAATCTGGGGGTACAGCAGCAGCAGTAGCTGAGAATGTCGGGGTGCCGTCGGCACCTGCTGTGATGGCCACATGGGCACAGAAACCTAATGCTAATGTGGCGGCAGCAGAGAACTCTGGGAATGTACCATCTGTAAGGAACGCAGAGCAGTCAGTTGAGGAAAAGCCTGAAACGGAGGCACTTTGCCACACTGCTGCAAATAACAGCGCAGAGAAACAAGATGTCCCAAGTGTTGCTGGGGAACTCTCACAGCAACCAGATGATTCAGCCATTCTTACTACATCTCATCTGGAGCAGGACAGAGCTGGCAGTGATAATCACATTAAAGAGAACTCTCAGCGCAAAAGTGCAGTTGCTGGGCAACAGGAGGATCAGACAGATCAGAAAAGAAAGAGGATGACCAAGAAGAAGACCAAGAAGGCCACTAAAGCAGCCGTCCAGAAGGAAAAAAAGACTCTAAAGTGGACTCTTGTAGTTCAGCAATTCCGGATGTTGCTGTTTCTGGAGATGCGAGTGTGCGTGGGAGTGACTGCAGTGAGGAGATCAGAGAGCGGATGCCTGAGATTTTGGCTGGTGAGTGCACTGAGAAAACAAAATCTGTTGGTGCATCTGTGAATGTGAGTGGGGCTAAAGTGTCGGGGGGGGGGGGGGTCAGGCTGTGCAAGTGTCACATGAGTCTGTGCAAGAGTGGGAGGATAAATCCCTCAGATTCTGGGCTCGGTAAGAATGTGGTGCGATTGCAGTGGGAGGGGGAGGGACCCTTGCCTGATGGAAATATCATCATTGATAAGATCTGTGATATGGGCTTCTCTGCTAATGACCTTTACTGTTTTGTCCATAATAAGGTTTTCAAAGACTATTCTGTCAGCTTCATGAGAGTCCAGGCATTAGATGAGTTTTGGAACAAGTTCAGGGAGTTTTCGGACTCAGGCATGTGGGAGGGATTCAGAGCCGTTCCCGTATCTAGACCTGGGGTCTGTAGGGTCACCATTCTTCTAGAGAATGAGTCCATCCCCCCTGCAGATCTCAAGGTTTGGCTCAAAAGATATGGGGATGTGATAGGAGAGTTGGAGAAGGTTTTTGGCTACAGGGGGATATGGACGGGGAGCTGGCAAGCTAAAGTCCGCCTGCGCACTGTAGGCAATGTCCCCCAGCACATCCCCAGCTCCGCATACATTGGCCGGGATTTAGTCTGTTGCTTTTATCCCGGCCAGCCTAGGAATGTTGGAAGTGTGGCTCCACCAGGCATTTCAGTATCAGTTGCGATGTACTGAAATGCGCCATGTGCCTTGGAGTAGGTCATGTTGCCAAACACTGTCCTAAAAGTATAAGGTGCAACTTGTGCGGAGTGCTTGGCCATGCGTACGGTCCCTGTCCTATGTCGTGGCAAAGCATAGATGAGGAGTTCAGGATGGAAGCGGTGGAGCCTGAGTCCAAAGCCCCACTGGGTCAGGTTGTTGCAATGACTCCTCTTGTGCCTGATCCTGACCCAATCATGCCCCATAATCCATCTCAGTGTCCCAAAACCCCACAGCCTTCCCAAACCCCATAGCCTCCTACATCTTTTAGGCCCATGAGGGGAAGGAGAAGAGGGAGGGGGCAGCCTAGAGGTCAGGTACCAATCCCCCAAGGAGTAGTTCATGAGACCCCCCCCCTTCTGAGCTGCCAAGTGTGGCTCTATCCATTGTTAAAAACACATTGGGGGATTGGGTTATGGCAGGTAAACCCCTTAAATCTGCTCAGGCCAAAAAGAAGGCTTATAAGACTGTGAGTGGGGGGAATCATAGAAAAAAAGGTAATGGGGAATGTGCAGAGAGTGCCCATTCATGTGTTCAGGAGCAGGGGGGAGAGGGTAGAGAGCGAGGAGCTGGAATTTGCAGAGGAAAATATTGATCCTGCTGAAGCAGAGAAACTAGGGATGCACCGAATCCCCTTTTTTGGATTCGGC
The DNA here is from genome assembly GCF_017654675.1 of Xenopus laevis. NCBI lineage: Eukaryota > Metazoa > Chordata > Amphibia > Anura > Pipidae > Xenopus > Xenopus laevis. Next base: position 127,144,155 of record NC_054376.1, read on the forward strand.
CGAACCCCCGAATCCTTCGTGAAAGATTCGGCCGAATACCGAACCGAATCCGAACCCTAATTTGCATATGCAAATTAGGGGTGGTAAGGGGAAAACATTTTTTACTTCCTTGTTTTCTGACAAAAAGTCATGCAATTTCCCTCCCGCCCCTAATTTGCATATGCAAATTAGGATTCGGTTCGGCTGGGCAGAAGGATTCCGCCGAATCCGAATCCTGCTGAAAAAGGCCGAATCCTGGCCGAATCCCGAACCGAATCCTGGATTCGGTGCATCCCTAAGAGAAACTCCTATTTGGCATCTCTGCAAAGAGGGAATGTTCTGATGATGATAGGAAGGCAAAAGGGAGGGCGGAAACCTCCTCATCCTAATCACCCTGTAAATGGCTGTACCCCCTCCAATACGTGTCGTGACTTTTAATGTTGCTAGCGTTAAGTCTGTAGGTGCAAGGGAAGCGGCCTTCTTTTTGCTCTCCCAAGTTGAGGCAGAGATTTTATTTTTGCAAGAGACCAGATTATGTAATCTACAGGTGCTCCATAGAGCTAAAAAAGAATGGACACATGGTCCTTCCTACTGGTATCTTGCGGCCGAGACCTACAGTGGAGTGGCGGTCCTTTTTAAGACCAATAAGGTAACAGTCAAACAGGTTTTTTGTTAAGCAGGACTTCATAGTGTCTCCTCCTGAGGTGACAGCTTTGGAGTTCTCTGATCACTGTATGTTGGGAGTGTCCTTGAATGTCTCAGAGTCCCCTCAGAGGGGAAGGGGTCTTTGGCCCCTGAATTCGGCCCTCCTGGGGGAGGAGTGTGTAAATCAGTCTTTCAGGGATTTCTTTCAGGCTCAAGAATCCTTGTTAGATTTCTGCAACACTAAGGCAGAGTGGTGGGAGATGGTCAAAAAGAGGGCAGCAAGAGTCTTTCGAGGCCTAGCTAACAAAATACAAATTGATAAAGAACGTGCCTACCAAGCTCTCAGACAGATTGGTGTCTGATGGTGGCCAAGGTGGCTGAGTTGCCAGGGTCCATGCCCTCATGAAGGAGTATCAGTATGACAGGTACTCTTCCCCGGTTTTGGAGAGGGACTAAGGGAAGCACCACTGCCTGACCCTTTCCAAAACTGCAGGGAAGTGTTTTCCCGCAAGTCCATACATGGCTTGCAAAATGAGGCTGGGGTGCTAGAGACTTCAGTCCCTGGTATTCTCAGAGTTGTTAAGAACTACTATGCTGAACTTCTGAAGGGGCAGGGGCTCTCCCAGGCCAGTATGTCTTCCTTTCCGGAAGAGACCCCTTTTCTGCAGGATAAGAACATTCCTTTTGACGAATTGGAGTGTGAGATTGGAGTTGAGGAGGTCAGGACAGCGATTGAAGGCCTTGGCCTCAAAAAATCTCCGGCCGAATTTTATAAACAGTTTGTTGATATCCTGGCCCCTTGTCTCAGAGAGGTATTCAATAGCACCCTGGAAGAGGGCCTACTCCCTCCCTCTGAGACACTCAGCTCTTATTCTCCTGTCCAAGGGTTTGGACCAGTCTAAGGTTGAGAACTGGCGCCCCATCGCTCTTCTTAATACAGACGGGAAAATTCTGGCAAAAGTCATGTTTAACCGCCTTTTTCCTTTTGCAGAAAGGCTTCTTTCTCCCTCTCAGCACTGCACTGTGAAGGGCCGCAGCACCTTTTCCACTGTCCTTGACATCCGGGAGGTCCTAGAGCGGCGCAGGATCTGCGAGTGGGGTAAGTATTTGCTGAGTTTGGATCAGTCAAAGGCTTTTGATAGGGTAAACCATGAGTATCTCTGGTTACTCCTTGACAGGTACGGTCTTCCGGGCAAATTTATCATTTGGCTAAAGGTTTTGTACAGAGGGGCCGAGAGATTCCCACTTGAGAATGGTTGGTCTGGTGAGATCTTTGGGGTGTCTTCTGGGGTCAGACAGGGCTGTCCTTTGAGCCCTGCTTTATGTATTTGCCATTGATCCCCTCATTAGGTGGATAGAGGGTGATGCATTGGCGGGGGTTCCTCTGTCTCCTGGGAGGGCCCTGAAGGTCTCCGCTTATGCAGACGATGTCAGAGTAGTCGTCTCTAGTGGGGAGGAGACTGTGGCAAGTATGCTAAGGGACTACGAAAGGGCCTCCGGGTCCTTGATTAACCAGAATAAGTGTGAAACTTTCTGGATGGGGAAAGGAGATCCTGCCTTCAGTCTCCCAGATGTCTTCCTAGTGGCCCAGCCCAAAATTAAAATTCTTGGCATTGAATTTGATCATGGTGATCACGCCAAGCAAAACTGGGAGGGCGAATTGGAAACTGCAACCGGTGGAAAGGGTTGAAATATACCCACAGAGAAAGGGTGGATCTCATCAAAACATACCTGATTCCAATCTTTCTTTATCTCAGCCACGTGTGCCTTTTGCCAGAGGCTTTCTATGTTAAGATCAAAGGTCTCTTCTTCCAACTGTTATGGGGGAATAAGACAAACCTCATCAAAAGGAATGTTACCTACCTACAAAGGAAGGAGGGGGGTCACGGTATGGTGAACCCCATTGTGTTCTTTGTGAACACCTTTATTAAGTACAACTATAACAACCTCCTTTTGGAGAAGCCTCCTTTGTGGGTGGAGATCTTCAGAGTTTGGGTCCTTCCTTATCTTGAGTGCTGGCAGAGAGGCGGCTTGGTAAAGACGTTCTCCCGCCTTATGTTGTAGTGAGTCTGAAGGTGATGAGGCGGTGATGTGTGTCTGTTGGAGAGATCATCATCATCATTTATTTATATAGCGCTGTCAAGATACGCAGTGCTTTAACGCTTCTCCCAGAAGGGAGATCGATGGGAGAGTCTTGGGTTCCTACTTTCATGCATCACTGGCCCTGAAGGACTGACGAAGTGTTGAGATCGGGGCTCTCTTTAGTCAACTCCCCAAGGGTCCCCCAAAGTTTAGGGACGTTGTCTGGCGCTCCTTCCATGGGAAGCTCTATGTTAATGACAATCTGAAGTACAGACGCACGGATGACCGTGATTGCCCACGGGAGGAATGTTCTGGGGAAGTGGAAACAATGGACCCCTTTTTACTTCAGTGCCCCTTTATTATAGATGTCTACAAACAAGTCTCTACTGCCTTGGCCATTCCTTGCCTCTTTGCTTGTAGTTACCAGGAGTGGGCCTATGGGCAGGACCGCCATCAGAAATCGCAGGGCCCCATACGACAAAATTTCCTGGGCCCCCTGGGCTGCACCCACCGCAAGCCCCACCTACAGGTCCGCCCACCCCACAGGTGGCTAGGGTTCCCACTAGAGATGTCGCGAACTGTTCGCCGGCGAACTTGTTCGCGCGAACATCGGGTGTTCGCGCTCGCCGGAAGTTCGCGAACGTCGCGCGACGTTCGCCATTTTGGGTTCGCCATTGTTGGCGCTTTTTTTTGCCCTCTCACCCCAGACCAGCAGGTACATGGCAGCCAATCAGGAAGCTCTCCCCTGGACCACTCCCCTTCCCTATAAAACCGAAGCCCTGCAGCGTTTTTTCACTCTGCCTGTGTGTGCTGAAGAGATAGTGTAGGGAGAGAGCTGCTGCCTGTTAGTGATTTCAGGGACAGTTGAAAGTTTGCTGGCTAGTAATCGTTTTGATACTGCTCTGTTATTGGAGGGACAGAAGTCTGCAGGGGTTTGAGGGACATTTAAGCTTAGGTAGCTTTGCTGGCTAGTAATCTACCTTCTACTGCAGTGCTCTGTATGTAGCTGCAGTGGGCAGCTGTCCTGCTTCTGATCTCATCTGCTGACTGCTGCAATAACAGTAGTCCTTGTAAGGACTGCTTTTATTTATTTTTTTGTTGTTTTACTACTACTACTACTACTACTACTATAAGAGCCCAGTGCTATTAGTCTAGCAGTGTTGGGGAGTGGGACTGGTGTGCTAATCTGCTGCTCCTAGTAGTTCAGCAGCACCAACTTTAATTTTTTTTTTTAATATTCATTTTTTTTTATTTTACTTTTTTTTATTTTACTACCGCTGTAGTAGTGTATAAGTTGACCTTTTAGGCATTATTTGCCCTGTAGGCATTATTTGCACACTGTTTTCTTCAACCCGCCATCGAGCTGTGTGACCTTGTTCACATTCTGTCTAAATATCCATAATATTACCGTCTCCAGAAAAAACACCGGAGTCACTTTTTTCAAGCAGCCATAATATATTTTACGTAATCCGTATCCACCGCTGTAGTAGTGTATACGTTGGCCTTGTAGGCATTATTTGCACACTGTTTTCTTCAACCCGCCATCGAGCTGTGTGACCTTGTTCACATTCTGTCTAAATATCCATAATATTACCGTCTCCAGAAAAAACACCGGAGTCACTTTTTTCAAGCAGCCATAATATATTTTACGTAATCCGTATCCACCGCTGTAGTAGTGTATACGTTGGCCTTGTAGGCATTATTTGCACACTGTTTTCTTCAACCCGCCATCGAGCTGTGTGACCTTGTTCCCATTCTGTCTAAATATCCATAATATTACCGTCTCCAGAAAAAACACCGGAGTCACTTTTTTCAAGCAGCATTCATATATTTTACGTAATCCGTATCCACCGCTGTAGTAGTGTATACGTTGGCCTTGTAGGCATTATTTGCACACTGTTTTCTTCAACCCGCCATCGAGCTGTGTGACCTTGTTCACATTCTGTCTAAATATCCATAATATTACCGTCTCCAGAAAAAACACCGGAGTCACTTTTTTCAAGCAGCCATAATATATTTTACGTAATCCGTATCCACCGCTGTAGTAGTGTATACGTTGGCCTTGTAGGCATTATTTGCACACTGTTTTCTTCAACCCGCCATCGAGCTGTGTGACCTTGTTCCCATTCTGTCTAAATATCCATAATATTACCGTCTCCAGAAAAAACACCGGAGTCACTTTTTTCAAGCAGCATTCATATATTTTACGTAATCCGTATCCACCGCTGTAGTAGTGTATACGTTGGCCTTGTAGGCATTATTTGCACACTGTTTTCTTCAACCCGCCATCGAGCTGTGTGACCTTGTTCACATTCTGTCTAAATATCCATAATATTACCGTCTCCAGAAAAAACACCGGAGTCACTTTTTTCAAGCAGCATTCATATATTTTACGTAATCCGTATCCACCGCTGTAGTAGTGTATACGTTGGCCTTGTAGGCATTATTTGCACACTGTTTTCTTCAACCCGCCATCGAGCTGTGTGACCTTGTTCACATTCTGTCTAAATATCCATAATATTACCGTCTCCAGAAAAAACACCGGAGTCACTTTTTTCAAGCAGCATTCATATATTTTACGTAATCCGTATCCACCGCTGTAGTAGTGTATACGTTGGCCTTGTAGGCATTATTTGCACACTGTTTTCTTCAACCCGCCATCGAGCTGTGTGACCTTGTTCACATTCTGTCTAAATATCCATAATATTACCGTCTCCAGAAAAAACACCGGAGTCACTTTTTTCAAGCAGCATTCATATATTTTACGTAATCCGTATCCACCGCTGTAGTAGTGTATACGTTGGCCTTGTAGGCATTATTTGCACACTGTTTTCTTCAACCCGCCATCGAGCTGTGTGACCTTGTTCACATTCTGTCTAAATATCCATAATATTACCGTCTCCAGAAAAAACACCGGAGTCACTTTTTTCAAGCAGCATTCATATATTTTACGTAATCCGTATCCACCGCTGTAGTAGTGTATACGTTGGCCTTGTAGGCATTATTTGCACACTGTTTTCTTCAACCCGCCATCGAGCTGTGTGACCTTGTTCACATTTTGTCTAAATATTGATAATATTATCGTCTCTAGAAAAACCACTTGAGTTACTTTTTTTCAAGCAGCATTCATATATTTTACGTAATCCGTATCCACCGCTGTAGTAGTGTATACGTTGACCTTGTAGGCATTATTTGCACAGTGTTTTCTTCAACCCGCCATCGAGCTGTGTGAGCTTGTTCACATTTTGTCTAAATATTGATAATATTATCGTCTCTAGAAAAACCACTTGAGTTACTTTTTTTCAAGCAGCATTCATATATTTTACGTAATCCGTATCCACCGCTGTAGTAGTGTATACGTTGACCTTGTAGGCATTATTTGCACAGTGTTTTCTTCAACCCGCCATCGAGCTGTGTGAGCTTGTTCACATTTTGTCTAAATATTGATAATATTATCGTCTCTAGAAAAACCACTTGAGTTACTTTTTTTCAAGCAGCATTCATATATTTTACGTAATCCGTATCCACCGCTGTAGTAGTGTATACGTTGACCTTGTAGGCATTATTTGCACACTGTTTTCTTCAACCCGCCATCGAGCTGTGTGAGCTTGTTCACATTTTGTCTAAATATTGATAATATTATCGTCTCTAGAAAAACCACTTGAGTTACTTTTTTTCAAGCAGCATTCATATATTTTACGTAATCCGTATCCACCGCTGTAGTAGTGTATACGTTGACCTTGTAGGCATTATTTGCACACTGTTTTCTTCAACCCGCCATCGAGCTGTGTGAGCTTGTTCACATTTTGTCTAAATATTGATAATATTATCGTCTCTAGAAAAACCACTTGAGTTACTTTTTTTCAAGCAGCATTCATATATTTTACGTAATCCGTATCCACCGCTGTAGTAGTGTATACGTTGACCTTGTAGGCATTATTTGCACAGTGTTTTCTTCAACCCGCCATCGAGCTGTGTGAGCTTGTTCACATTTTGTCTAAATATTGATAATATTATCGTCTCTAGAAAAACCACTTGAGTTACTTTTTTTCAAGCAGCATTCATATATTTTACGTAATCCGTATCCACCGCTGTAGTAGTGTATACGTTGACCTTGTAGGCATTATTTGCACACTGTTTTCTTCAACCCGCCATCGAGCTGTGTGACCTTGTTCACATTTTGTCTAAATATTGATAATATTATCGTCTCTAGAAAAACCACTTGAGTTACTTTTTTTCAAGCAGCATTCATATATTTTACGTAATCCGTATCCACCGCTGTAGTAGTGTATACGTTGACTTTGTAGGCATTATTTGCACAGTGTTTTCTTCAACCCGCCATCTAGCTGTGTGTATTATCGTTTCCAGAAAAACCAACTGAGTTTTTGTTGTTGTTGTTGTTTTTTTAAAAATAATGCCAGGCAAAGGCAGGCCGCCACGCAGAGGCCGTGCTAGGGGCCGTGCTGCTATGCAATCCTGTGGCCCTAGCAAATTGCCCAGTTTTAAAAAGCCAATGACCCTGAACTCCCAAAATGCTGAAGAGGTAGTTGACTGGCTTACACAGCACACCCCATCCTCTACCGTTTCTAACTTTACCACAACATCCTCCTCATCCTCCACTGCTATGGCCACCCCACGTAACACTTCCTCCACCACCGGTGCCCCTTCTTCACTGGGGTCAGAGGAGTTATTTTCCCATGAGTTTCTTGAACTGAGTAATGCGCAACCATTATTGCCAGAAGAAGATGAAGGAGATGAGGACCTTACACCAGATTTAATTCTGGCAGAGAACACGATAGAGATGGACATAATGAGTGATGAGGAGGAGGTCCCCGCTGCTGCTTCCTTCTGTGATGTGTCAGAAGAAATTGATGCATCTGAGGAGAATGATGATGAGGAGATTGATGTTTTGTGGGTGCCTAGTAGAAGAGAGCAAGAGGAGGGTAGTTCAGATGGAGAGACGGAGAGTCAGAGAGGCAGTAGGAGAATAAGACTTAGAAGAAGCAGGGAGGACAGCCCGCAGGGATCAGTAGGGCAACAACATGTATCGGCACCTGTGTTCAGCCGGCCAACGCACCCGCCATTGCCGCCAATACCGCCAACTCCGCCAACTTCTACTGTTACCGCCAGATCGCACACTTCCAAAAAGTCAGCAGTGTGGGATTTTTTTAATGTGTGTGCCTCTGACAAAAGCATTGTAATTTGCAATGAGTGCAGTCAGAAACTGAGCCTTGGTAAGCCCAACAGCCACATAGGTACAACTTCTATGCGAATGCACATGAGCGGCAAGCACAAAGCACTTTGGGAGCAACACCTCAAAGGCAACAGGCAAACTAAAAGCCACACTCCTTCTGGTCCAGCATCTTACTGCTCTACCTCTGCTCTCCTTGACCCGTCTGAACCACCCTCCACTCCGCCTTCCACCTTGACCACCTGTTCCCATTCCCAGTCATCTGCCACCAGCCAAGTTTCTGTGAAGGCCATGTTTGAGCGTAAGAAGCCAATGTCTGACTGTCACCCCCTTGCCCGGCGTCTGACAGCTGGCTTGTCTGCACTCTTAGCCCGCCAGCTTTTACCATACCAGCTGGTGGACTCTGAGGCCTTCCGCAAATTTGTAGCAATTGGGACACCGCAGTGGAAGGTACCCAGCCGCAATTTTTTTTCTAAAAAGGGAATACCACACCTGTACCAACATGTGCAGAGCCAAGTTACCGCATCTCTGTCACTTAGTGTTGGGCCAAAGGTCCATATGACTACTGACGCATGGTCCTCCAAGCATGGTCAGGGCAGGTATGTCACCTACACTGCCCACTGGGTGAACTTGGTAATGGCTGGGAAGCAGGGAATGGGTAGCTCAACAACAACAGTGGAGTTGGTGTCACCGCCACGGATTGCACGCGGTTCTGCCACCACCTCTACTCCTCCATCGCTCTCTACCTCGTCTTCTTCTTCTTCTTACTCTGCTGCTGGGTCCTCCTTCTCCTCCTCCACACCTGTGCACCCCCAGCTCCCCCTAGGCTATTCGACGTGCCAGGTACGCCGTTGTCACGCTGTCTTGGGGATGACGTGCCTGGAAAGCAAAAACCATACCGGATCTGTACTCCTGTCATCTCTGCAGTCACAGGCCGATCGGTGGCTGACCCCACACCAACTGCAGATCGGAAAAGTGGTGTGTGACAATGGAAGCAATCTGTTGGCAGCGTTGAGACTAGGCAATTTAACACATGTGCCCTGCATGGCACATGTGTTAAATTTAATAGTCCAACGTTTTGTCTCCAAGTACCCAGGATTCCAGGACGTTCTCACCCAGTCCAGAAAGGTGTCGGCCCATTTCAGACGTTCCTACACAGCCATGGCACGCCTTGCTGACATTCAGCAGCGCTACAACATGCCAGTCAGGCGTTTGATTTCTGACAGCCAGACTCGCTGGAATTCAACGATCCTTATGTTGGAACGTCTGCTGCAACAACAAAGGGCCGTCAACGAGTACCTTTTTGAACTGGGTGGTAGGACTGGATCTGCACAGCTGGGGATTTTTTTCCCCCGTTACTGGGTGCTTATGCGCGATGCCTGCAGGCTCATGCGACCTTTTGAAGAGGTGACAAATATGGTCAGTCGCACCGAAGGCACCATCAGCGACCTAATACCCTTCGCTTTATTCCTGGAGCGTGCCGTGCGACGAGTGACAGATGAGGCTGTAGACCAGCGTGACGAGGAGCTGGAAGCGCACGATTTCTGGTCGGAATCACCAGAACGAACCCAGGCACATGCTGCAACGCAGGGAGAGGTGCCAGAAGTGGAGTCAGAGGAGGAAGGTGGCTTTGTGGAGGAGGAGGAGGAGGACCAACAGGAGCAGGCTTCCCAGGGGGCTAGTGGTGACCTTTTGGGGACCCCTGGTCTTGTACGTGGCTGGGGGGAGGAGACCGTGGATGATGCAGCCCTTGATAATGAGGAAGCGGAGATGGATAGCTCTGCATCCAACCTTGTGAGAATGGGGTCTTTCATGCTGTCATGCCTGTTGAAGGACCCCCGTATCAAGAGGCTTAAGGAGAAGGACCTGTACTGGGTCGCAACGCTACTAGACCCTCGGTACAAGCATAAAGTGTCAGAAATGTTACCAACATACCACAAGTCCGAAAAGATGCGGCATTTACAAACCAGCCTGCAAAACATGTTGTACAATGCTTTTAAGGGTGATGTCACTTCAGGAACTCATCAACATTCCAGGGGCAGAGGTGCCAGTAATCCTGCCACGAGCACACCTGCAAGGACAAAGCCCTTTGGCCAGTCTGTAACGTCAGACATGCAAATGTTTTTCTGTCCAAGGCAGCGCCACAACCCTTCTGGATCCACCCTCAAAGAACGCCTCGACCGGCAGGTAGCGGACTACCTGGCATTAACTGCAGATATCGACACTCTGAGGAGCGATGAACCCCTGGACTACTGGGTGCGCAGGCTTGATCTGTGGCCAGAGCTGTCACAATTTGCCATGAACCTCTTGTCTTGCCCAGCCTCAAGTGTGCTCTCAGAAAGGACCTTCAGTGCAGCAGGAGGGATTGTAACTGAGAAGAGAACTCGCCTAGGTCACAAAAGTGTCGATTACCTGACCTTTATTAAAATGAATGAGGGGTGGATCTCGGAGGGTTACTGCACGCCGGAAGACTTGTTCTGACTTCTATGCAGCTGTCCTTCTCTTCAAGCCTCATGACTCCACACACAGCTGTCCTTTAGCGTCCTCCTCCTCCCTCCGCCACCGTTACAAACTAGGGTGCAAACCCTACTGGTTTAATTTTTTCTGGCCTCTGTGCTTCAGTGGCTGCGACCAAAAAAATGCCTATTTTCTGCATTTATATGACATAATTTTTCTGGCCTCTGTGCTTCAGTGGCTGCAACCAAAAAAATTTATATTTTCAGCATTTATATGGCATAATTTTTCTGTCAACTGTGCTTCAGTGGCTGCGACCAAAAAAATGCATATTTTCTGCATTTATATGGCATAATTTTTCTGGCCTCTGTGCTTCAGTGGCTGCAACCAAAAAAATTACTATTTTCAGCATTTATATGGCATAATTTTTCTGGCAACTGTGCTTCAGTGGCTGCGACCAAAAAATGCATATTTCTGCATTTATATGGCATAATTTTTCTGGCCTCTGTGCTTCAGTGGCTGCAACCAAAAAATTTATATTTTCAGCATTTATATGGCATAATTTTTCTGTCAACTGTGCTTCAGTGGCTGCGACCAAAAAAATGCATATTTTCTGCATTTATATGGCATAATTTTTCTGGCCTCTGTGCTTCAGTGGCTGCAACCAAAAAAATTACTATTTTCAGCATTTATATGGCATAATTTTTCTGGCAACTGTGCTTCAGTGGCTGCGACCAAAAAAATGCATATTTTCTGCATTTATATGGCATAATTTTTCTGGCCTCTGTGCTTCAGTGGCTGCAACCAAAAAAATTTATATTTTCAGCATTTATATGGCATAATTTTTCTGTCAACTGTGCTTCAGTGGCTGCGACCAAAAAAATGCATATTTTCTGCATTTATATGGCATAATTTTTCTGGCCTCTGTGCTTCAGTGGCTGCAACCAAAAAAATTTATATTTTCAGGCATTTATATGGCATAATTTTTCTGGCAACTGTGCTTCAGTGGCTGCGACCAAAAAATGACTATTTTCAGCATTTATATGGCATATTTTTTCTGGCCTCTGTGCTTCAGTGGCTGTGGCCAAAAAAACTGGGCAAACAATGCCTACAAGGTCAACGACGTTGACCTTGTAGGCATTGTTTGCCCAGTTTTTTTGGCCACAGCCACTGAAGCACAGAGGCCAGAAAAAATATGCCATATAAATGCTGAAAATAGTCATTTTTTGCCATACGTTGACTCAACGTATATGGCAAAAAATGACTATTTTCAGCATTTATGTGGCATATTTTTTCTGGCAACTGTGCTTCAGTGGCTGCAACCAAAAAAACTGGGCAAACAATGTCTACAAGGTCAACGTATGGCGAAAATTACTATTTTCAGCATTTATATGGCATATTTTTTCTGGCAACTGTGCTTCAGTGGCTGCGTCCAAAAAAACTGGGCAAACAATGTCTACAAGGTCAACGTATGGCGAAAAATGACTATTTTCAGCATTTATATGGCATATTTTTTCTGGCAACTGTGCTTCAGTGGCTGCGTCCAAAAAAACTGGGCAAACAATGCCTACAAGGTCAACGTATGGCAGTTGTTTAAAGAGAACAGTAGATTACTAGCCAGCAAAGCTACCTAAGCTAAAATGTCCCTCAAATCCCTGCAGACTTCTGTCCCTCCAATACAGAGCAGTATCAAGCAGATTACTAGCCAGCAAACTTACTATCATCTGTCCCTGAAATCACTAACAGCTCTCCCCCTACACTATCTCTTCCAAGCACACACAGGCAGATTTTCAGATACATTTTTGCCCTTGATCCCCCTCTGGCATGCCACTGTCCAGGTCGTTGCACCCTTTAAACAACTTTAAAATCATTTTTCTGGCCAGAAATGTCTTTTCTAGATGTTAAAGTTCGCCTTCCCATTGAAGTCTATGGGGTTCGCGAACCGTTCGCGAACCGCTCGCATTTTTGCGCAAGTTCGCGAATATGTTCGCGAACTTTTTTTCCGACGTTCGCTACATCCCTAGTTCCCACATGTTAATAAAAAATAAAAAGATATTGGGGGTCAGGGCCCCCCATAAAAAACATTTGTAGCCAGGGCCTCCCCATTAAAAAATATTGGCGGCTAGGACCCCACATGAGAAAAAAAATTGGTGGCCAAAATTGGTGGCCAGCCCCCCACCCCCACATTATGAGAAAATTGGTGGCCAGGGCCCTTAAACATCCATGCCTTCCCGAAGTCAGCAGCTTTCAGAAAGATGGGGGGCTAATCAAGTAAGTGTGGCGTTGCCAGGCCCCCCTTACCCTTGGGGCCCCCTACAACTCTCCCCCCTGTCCCCCCCTGATGGCTGCCCTGCCTATGGGGCATTCAAGCGGCACAGGGGTTATGATTTGGGCACTCTTTTCTTAGTCAGCTCTGTTGTCCGCTTTTACACCTGGAGTGCACGGTGCAAGGTTTCTCTGAGGCATGAATCAAATTCAAATTCAAATTTATTTGTCACATACACAACATACAAAGTACGACATGTAGTGAAATGCTTGTCGAAGTCCTCCCCTGTCCAGTGGTGGTGGAGATGATACTGGGGGAGCTCGGGAAGATACGTTCTTTGGAGAGACAAAGGATGGATGAAGCAAGGTGGAAGGGTCTATGGAGGGACATTCAGTTTGACCCACCGTGAGTCGTTTGCTAATCCTGATGTCTCTTTGGTGTTGGGCTAATTCTTTTCACCTCCGTAGATTTTTGCCATTTTCCCTCTTCTTTATTAACCTCCATTTCCAGTACTACTGCATTTTCCCTTTATTTTTTTAACCTTCATTTCCAGGTTCTGCTGCTTCTCACCTTTTCTTTTATAACTTCCATTTTCAGGTTCTACTGATTATTACCATCCTTATTACTTTAATTAACTTCCTTTTTCAGGATCCAACCTGTGTCTTCACTCTCACAAGACTCTTGACAGTTCTCTTTTTACCTTTATTTCCAGATAATACTGCTTCTCCCCTTCTGCATTAACCTCAATCTTTAGGTTCTACTACTTCTTAACTTCCTTGTTAACTTCTACTTCCAGGTTCTACTACTTTTCCATCCCTTCTTTATTAACCTTCATTTCCAGATACAACAGTTGATCCTACCATATCTATTAACCTCCATTTCCAGTAATACTGGTTCTTCCACTTTTTTATCTACCTCCATTTCCAGGTTGTACTGCTTCTTAACTGCCTCTATAAAAGGCAATATGATTCCTTGTACTTTAAACTAATACCACCACTACCTTTCTTTTAACCGAAATTTTAACAATCTGATTGCTACATACTCATCAGTAGCAATGTAAGCACCCATTGGAAAACACGTAAAGACTGAATGTATTTCCTCATGGAGTCTTCCATGTTGTCTCTGATCCAAACACTCAAGGAGAGAGCGGTCACCTGCAAATGTGTCCAGTGTCACTTGTGTACAGAAATGGATTACAAAGTCAAACAAGTCACTTGCCATCACTATTTCAGTATGGGCACCTCAATCAAAAGAATGCTATGTAGATAAATGGACTGACTTGCTTATGGGATACTCACCTCTGTCATTGTTATAACCAAAAGGCTTTATTCATAGTTGATCTCCATCTTCCCTTTATCCTGTTATAACATTTTTAAATGTGGCATGTTGGAAGATGAGTTATGGCCTTCAATACCTTCCTTCTTCTAAAAGTCACCTCCACCAGAGAAATGATTACACATCCATGGGCATGTAGCCATTAGTGTTCCCTCTAAATATGGTGAAGAAATTTGAGAGAGAAAGGAGAGGACAAAGAAGAGGTGGAGATAAGAATCAAGGATCAGAAAAAGGGTGAACTAACAACAACAGGGCAAGTGGGTAGAGGAGGAAAGCTATTTTGAATCAAGGACTCACAATCTAAGATTTCTTAGTGGGCCACTGACTTCACAGTCCAACACTATGTTTCTTCACTGCCATTCAAAGGTGGAATGCTGTTTCCCCCCTGCTTCTAGGTAATAGTTTGAAGTCTGGTCTGAATGGTTTCTGCGTGCACTGAAATCATAAGGGCCTTAAGAGAAGGGGTGACTTCCCTGGACCCACAATTTCAGCATCCTATATAGAGCAATATTTATGTGTGGAAGAACAATAAATAAAGTGCACACATCATTATTTATTTTCTGGGGGTAAGGGATGCAACAGGGCTGTCCCATATGTGGCCTCCAGTTGTTGGTTAAAGAATTATAGATCTCCATACAAGGTCCTTCTTACCAGGTGCCTCCATGTCTGTCAATATGGTTCCTCACAAATATGCAGAAGAATATTCAGTACACATGGACATCTTAAAGGAAGATAAGCCTTGGGGTATTTCCCCCATTTGTAATTGAGATTAGCTCCTGAACACAAATCTGGATGTTGACAGCAGTTATCAGTTATTTCTGTAGCACTGCCCACTTTCCACAATCCCAACGATTAGGTCAGGTAATCTACTGATTACTTTCACAATAAAGAATTGGCACAGCGTGAAAGTCCATTGTGGTCAAATGATCCTACAGGATTAATGAATGCATCTGAAAACAAACAATTTGGACAAGAGTGGAACAGCTCAATCCAAAAACCTCAGCCATTTCCATAGCTGGCATGGCACCAACCCACAGGGGACCTTCCAAATAAGATACAGAATTGGCGCACATAAAAAGGCGAATTATGCACAAAGGATTGCTCTTCCTGTCAGGTAGCATGTGATCCTCCTGAAATTGGGTGGCCTGGAAAAATGAAGAGGACCTAGCAACCAAATATTCAAATCAATTAGAAAGGTTAGTAAGAAACCCTTCAGTGATGTGGTCATCAGTGATGCACAGTCAACCAACCCCAGGGGAACCTTGAGTTAATACATAGGATTGGTGGATTGGAAGATCTTCTTTGTTTTCTGAAGATCAACTTGAGCTGGAATTATTATTATGATCCCAACCACGCTCACCCATGCTGTTATTCATCCCTTGTGCTAGCTCCTGTAGTATGAAAAAAGGTATCTCCACCAACATCGATTTCAATTTATCTTATAGCTAATCCAAAGAGACGGGCTCCACTTCATGCACAACGTGTGAGCTCAGTTCTTGTGTCTCCTGTCCCTCCAGCCTCTGTACAAAGCCATGTCTCTTCCTATTTGCATTCCTGTGCCTTTCTCTGGGCTTTGTCCATCTTGGTGATGTGGACTGAATAACCCACGAATACAAACAAGATTAACTCCTCTGTTGCTTGACGTAGTCAAAGTATTTCCCAATTGAGCTACTTCATCATATTTTTTTGACAGGACACGTTTCTGGGTCAGGCAAGGTCAGGGAGCATTTGGTTCGGGGGCCCTGTAGTGGGCAAAACCCGGCCAAAGTTCCATGTGTGTAGAATACCAGACTCTTCATTGACCCACAGTCTTGGTCATACATTGCATGATCTGCTTGTTTGGGGGGTCACCCCCCGATTTGACCACCCACATACTGGAGGGACCTACAGACATGTCGCATGAGGATCTCATCAATGTGCCAATGCAGTATGTGCTGGATGGGAAAATGAAACCTTCTGAATAGATATCTGATATAGATCATTTTGGCCAAAGATTGTCCATACTACAAAAATTCTTATTGTATGACTTGGGCCCATGTTGACCACAAACTCAGTTTGGTGGTCAGCCAGCTCAGAATTCAATTCAATTCAATTGCTTGAATTCCAGGTCAAATATCAGATTATCATTGGAGGGAAGACCCATTGGAAGAGGAACGCATTTAAGGGGTGTCCAGTGTTGGACTGGGCAGGGGTGACACCACCCATCCCTGCTCCCTCATATAGATCACCCCCTCTGCCCAGCCAGGACCCAATCACAGCTGAAAAAGAAGTAGGATGGAAGTATTTGTCGGTGGCGCACATTGGTGGGCAGAGGAAGCAATGCAAGGTTGGGCACCAGGAGGAGGACCCTTCAGTTTGCATGAAGGACCCTTGAAGTTGCAGTCTTTGATGCCCCAGTCTTATCATGAGGTGTCCCACTTTGTTTCCTGACTTTGCTTATCATTTATGATATGATAGTAGCGCCTGCAGGGCCAAGGTCCCTCTAAAGCCCTGTACTGCTGCCAGAAATCATGGCATGAGAAAAGTGTAGGCCTAAAGTGTATGACATGCCACAATTTAGCACCCATAGCCGTGCAAAGTTACGCCAACCAGCTGTTAGCTTTCCCTCACCTAAAATAACAAAAGCGTTTGATATGAAATAAACTGCCCATGAACACCCTCGGAAACCTCAAGTGAGGCCCAATCCTTTTTTCTAGTGTGAAAAAAAGCTCAAGGACCCCGCGCAACCACCCAGACCTAGCAAGGCCCATAAGGTAAAGGTTTCTCACATTTCCCGGACACTTGAGAGGTTAATTGTTACAGTGGAGGTGATTCCTGGGGGGGGATAAAAACAGACGCCTCGGGTGCTGCTTACGCTATGAATTCTGCCCGAAAGCTGAGGATACATTTGTTATTATTTCAGCTTATGCCTATATATATGGTATATATATATTTACTGTATATGAGCAGCTTCCACCCCCCTGTGCCAGGGGCACATTAGTCCATGCTTCGGTGGAATACTCAGATTTGCAGCTGCCTCCACTTTCCTTAAATATTTTTCCTTTAAATATTCCATATGTACAAGCAGATGCCGGAGAGAGATCTGATCTTGTCAGCTGGCAGTTATGGGTCAAGTTATTGCGAGCCTGGTAATCAGGGTAACCACATGTTATTGTGCCTTCCAGCCAAACAAATTAGCCTGGAAGATTTGCTACGGGAGGAAATGACAGTACACTGTACATTCACTAACAATATCCGACAGTTACTGTAACTGCAGTTAATAGATTTATCTCTTTCACTACATTGTTTCAGGAGTCAGAACTTGAAATGCAGAAAATCTAAACTGCAGCTGTAGTGTTGCAGACGGCTCAGCGAGCCCTAGAAAGGGACTTTCTGTAAATATTTCATTTAACATTTTTCCTCTGCAATGTATTTAAATAACTATCAAGAAGAAATAGAAAAAGGACAGAGTGCATGACTGTCTCCCCCTGCTGGTGATTCTGAAGGAGAGGCCTCTGGCTGTGCCTGGCATTGAACTTTTTACTGTGAGCTCTTAAAGGATAAGTAAACCTTAAGTTGAATGTAAAATTGATGAGGGGGCTATTCTAAGCACTTTTGTAACTTACATTCATTATTTATTTTGTTTTAATTCCAAGATATTAAGGGATACACGTACTGTTAATATGAATGCATTTTGTTACAACAGCGCCACCTGCTGGTCAGTTTCCCACCAGTTTCCCACCAGTCTGACCACCGACTACCATGATTGGTCAGCAAGCCAAGGAAAATTTAAAAGACTAGAGGAGATAGAGTCCACCAGTCAGTCTTAATAACTCTCCTCCACTTCCATGGAGTCTCAGCACAACACCAGGTTTCGGTCTCTGGGAATTCTATAGTTACCTTTGTGCATTTCAAAGAGATCCCAAAACTTTGGAGTGTAAAGGGCATGAAGAGATGAGATTTGCTCCTGGGTGGGACATGGGGTTTTAGCCACAGGGATTGGAGATCCCACAATAGATGGAGAATATTGACATGTGAGAGGATAGAATGGGGGTGGCAGAGATAACAAAGATGAGACAGTTGGTTTGAGACACAAGCAAGTAAAGAATTAAACTTCTCACCCACTGTATAGATTTTTTTCTGAGATGAGGGAGGAGACCCAAACTGTACTGGAAGATACCACGACTATGAAAGAGGGGCAGGGAAATTCCCAAAATCTTTTGCAGCTTCTCCTGGGTAGTTCTGAGCAGAAATCTGATTGTACAAGTCATTCTCCCCAAAGGACAGTACTGGAACCAAATGAGCTCTGCAAGAGAAGGTCAGCCAAGGATTACAGACAGTATTTGGAAGGGGAGGAATGATAGTCAATAACAGACGGACTTGTTTAGTGGAGTAATCTGGAGTTTCTACCAAAACTGGGTGCTACACTTTACAGTAGGGCAAAGGACAGGACCAAGAGGAGTTGGGTTCAGAGAAGAACCACAATCATCTGTGGCAGAGATGGTGTCTATAGTAACAGTGGATAATAGTCTCTGGGAAGGGAGTGTGACCGTGGGATAGCAGGTATAGTAGGGAGAGATGGTGCCTATAGTAACAGTGGATAATAGTCTCTGGGAAGGGAGTGTGACTGTGGGATAGCAGGTATAGTAGGGAGAGATGGTGTCTATAGTAACAGTGGATAATAGTCTCTGGGAAGGGAGTGTGACTGTGGGATAGCAGGTATAGTAGGGAGAGATGGTGTCTATAGTAACAGTGGGATAATAGTCTCTGGGAAGGGAGTGTGACTGTGGGATAGCAGGTATAGTAGGGAGAGATGGTGCCTATAGTAACAGTGGATAATAGTCTCTGGGAAGGGAGTGTGACTGTGGGATAGCAGGTATAGTAGGGAGAGATGGTGCCTATAGTAACAGTGGATAATAGTCTCTGGGAAGGGAGTGTGACTGTGGGATAGCAGGTATAGTAGGGAGAGATGGTGCCTATAGTAACAGTGGATAATAGTCTCTGGGAAGGGAGTGTGACAGTGGCTGAGTTTGAGTTGTCAGGAGAAAGAAAGAGGCTGCTCTGATGTTCTTCTGCTTAGGAAAGATGTGAGAAAGGTTTCTAATTATTTTCCTAAGCAGAAGAACATCAGAGCAGCCTCTTTCTTTCTCCTGACAACTTCCTTGACTACTTGGTGGTCAGACTGGTGGGAAACTGACCAGCAGGTGGCGCTGTTGTAACAAAATTCATTCATATTAACAGCACATGTATCCCTTAATATCCTGGAATTAAAAGAGAATAAATAATAAATGTATATTACAAAAGTGCTTAGAATAGCAACCTCATCAATTTTATACTCACTTATTTCAAAGGTTTACTTATCCTTTCAGTGCAGAAATTTCCAAAGGCCCTAACCACCAGAAGACCATGAGGATGGAATCCCATAATATAGTTGTAGTTAGGATCTAAGGGAGCTGTTCACAAAAGCTGCAGAGAAATCACAATGAAAACATCAGCCTTTTTCTAGTCTGCAACCCATCATATGTAACCTGGAACCCACCAGCCTTCTTCCAACAAGTAACCAGCAACTCATCATGTGTAACCTACAACCCACCAACCTTCCTCCAACAAGTAACCAGCAACCCATAATTTGTCACCGGTAGCCCACCAACCTTCCTACAGCAAGTAACCAACAACCCATCATCTGTAACCTGTAGCCCACCAACTTTCCTCAAATATGTAACCAGCAAACCATCAACCTTTTCCCAGTCTCTTACCATCAACCCTTCCCCAATCTGCAACCAGCAACCTATCATCCATTGTCCATTTTAATTAGCAACCTATCCTTCAGTCTCCAGCCTTAACCAGTAACTCATCAACCATTCTCCTTTCTGTAACTAGCAACCCATCTTTCATTCTCTAGCCTTTAACCAGCAACCCGTAAACCCTTTTTCCAGTGTGTAACCAGCAACCTTTCTCCGGTCTGTAATCTGCAATCCATCAACCTTTTTCAAGTCTCTTCTCCAGCCTGTAATGGAGACCCCATCGACCCTTTGCAAACCTACAACCAGAAACTCTACAACTTCCCCACACCCTGAATCTAAAAACCCAATTTTTCAATTCCCAGCTTGTAACAATGAAACCTCCAACTTTCGTTTAACCTTTAACCAGCAGTCCCACACATAGTCCCAGTCTGCAATGAGGAACCCAACAACTTCTCCTTGGTCTGTAGCTAGGAACCAATGCTTTTCAAACCTAATTCATATTTTTTCTTGAGAAGCCCCCACAAGGCTTCCAAGAGGCTACAGAAGAGCCCTATCTATGTTTCCCCAGAAACTAACATGAAAAACATCTAGAAGTATTCAATGATTCCATAACCCCTAACCCTATGTTCTTCTGTTTCTTGTATAATGCGTGAATACATTATGATCAACACGGCCTCTGTGACTTACCTTGATGGGAAAGTATTCAGCAAAGTATCTCCACACAGTTCAGCTGCGAACTCCATTGGATAGGGTGTGCCAATAGATATATAGCGATACTCCATAGAGGAGAGCCAGGAACCGATAGTGAGAGAAGAGCAGGAGGATAGAGGGCAATGCAGCACTGAGCTGAAAGAAAGTGGTATATTCCGCTGGTATCAGATGGGCCACAGAGACTGAGCTGACCCCTATTAGAATTAATCTCCAGGACTCACCCATTGCAAGAAATGAGACAGCCCACTGCAAGACTGCAACAGTTTGTAGCTTCCTACAAAATGGAATTTTTAGGGGGGCAAAATGTATCCACATGATTTATAAAGTAACAAGCAACACAGGGAAAGAAGAAAGAAATGCAGAGAAAGATCAGATGAGTACAAGGCTGAATAGAAGGGAACAGACAGCAGTATGAGACACAATAACACAAAAACTACACACAAAAGTAGAAATGAGTGAGACAAAGACAAAGGGAGACACAGAGTGGGAGGGGAGGGTGAGGGGAGTAGGGACAGAAGGGAAGAGTTAGAGGCAGTGAGAATTTCCCATTGAACTCACTTATATAAGAAATGTCTCAGCTGAGCTGGAATTCTGTCTGGTTGGTCAATCAGGCACATGGCCACCACCTCCCATGTTCAGCCTCTGATTTGCTGGCTTTGTTTTGGGTGCTGTCCTCTGGATTTTGGGCAATCCTGTATGAAACGTTCACTGACCCAACGGGAGGGTCAGGGAGCGGAGGGGAGGAAGAGAAGAACAGGGTTAGAAATTCAAGATAGAGAGAGGGAATAAACATGGGAGAAAGAAATGGGGAATAAAGGAACAGAGCAGTTTTGTGGCTGGGGGAGGGGTGCTACTGCACTGGGTATAGTTAGAAAAAGTAGTAGAGGTAGAAAGAGTAATAAAGACAATATGGAGACAGTAGGACAATATGGTGATAGTTGGGCAAGATGGGACAGTAAGGGCAAGGTAGAAACAGCAGGACAAGATGGAGACAGTAGGTCAAGATGGAGACAATAGAGCAAAATGGAAACAGTAGGACAATATGGTGATAGTAGGGCAAGATGGGACAGTATGGGCAAGGTAGATACAGTAGGACAAGATGAAGACAGTAGGATAAGATGGAAACAGTAGGACAATATGGTGATAGTAGGGCAAGATGGAACAAAAAGGGCAAGGTAGAAACAGTAGGACAAGATGGAGACAGCAGGGCAATATGGAGACAGTAAGGACAAGATGGAGACGGTAAAGTGATATGGAGATGGTATTGTATGATAAAGAAAAGACCTGATGGCAAAGGAAGGGCAATATGGAAACAGTAGAACAAGATGAAGACAGTAAAACAATATGGTGCTGGTAAAGTTAATATGGAGTATTACATGATGGAAACAACAGCACCAGATAGCAAAAGGAGGGCAAGATGGAAACTGTAGGACAAGATGGAGACAGTAGGGCAAGATGGAACAGTAGGGCAAGATGAGGACAGTAGGGCAAAATGGAGACAGTAGGGCAAGATGGAAACTATAGGAAGAGTTGAAGACAGTAGGGCAAGATGAAGACAGTAGGGCAAGATGGAAACAGTAGGGCAAGATGGGGACAGTAGAACAAGATGGAAACAGTAGGACAAGATGGAGACAGTAAGGCAAGAAGGAGACAGTAGGATAAGGGAGAAAATGAGAGAGACATTTTGTCATCCTAAATCTTGTAGTTAGTGAATTTTTAATATGGTATAACTTTAGGGGGTGCAGATCCTACAGTTGGGGGGGGTGCTTGGGGGAAGAGCTGCTGCAATTCCCCTGTTCGCTCCCACCCAAAAATCATCTGTGGATTTTCAAACATCCCACACTTGGCCCATGAGTCAAGTCAAGTCAAGAGTAAGTTTATTGTCATTTTATCCATATACGTTTGTACAGTACACAGTGAAACAAAACAACGTTTCTCATTTCCCTACAGAAATAGGGATTGGTGAATAATATATAGACATAGAGAAAGTCATAGAGAAAGTGATATCTATAGGAGAAGTCTAATAGTGAGTATCCATCTAAAGTTGTGTTGATGTCTGTGGTACAGAGAGAGTTAGAAGAGAGATTTGGGAGGCTCATTGGGAAAATTAATGCTACAGACATTGGAAAATGTTTTTGGCAGAAGATTTGATGAGATATGATGTTCCTGTGCCAAGCCAGACAGTGGTGCATGTGATACTGGGCAGCGCTGCTGGGGGTACAGGGCTGGGAAGGAAGGAGTTGAGGGGGAGTAAGGAATAAGGTTCATGGATCCCTGAGTACCAGTTTGCTGACAGTTGATAAGATGCAGAGCGTGTGTGTGGGACATGCCTAACAGGGCTCTGTGTTGTGTCTGGGGCCCGGAATGCTCCTCAGTGGAGTTCAGTGACGCACTGTGGGTTCTGCATTCTATCAGGATTTGCTAGAGCTGACCCCTATTTTTCACATAATTGAGTCCTATTAGAGTCGGCTGCAGAACAAAAACCATGACTTGGTCTTTAGATCACCTACTGTATGACAAAAGAAGAGACCGAAAAAACCTGTTGCAATATAGCTGGTATGGTCCAAACAACGTACTTATAGATCCTTAGTTACTTAGTTAAGTGGTAGATAGAACATGTTAAGTACAACAAAATAAGGGGCCTACTGTTAGAAAACCTGTTATCCCTCCACTCCACCTCCCCCCATTCCCTATAGATATGGTATGGTCCAAACCATAGAAATGTGCTCTTCAATGCTGCCCTTGTTTCTAATGGGAGTTCAAGGTATATTTGGTTCTGTGTTTTGGAGCAGGGAATTTAGTGTTACATAGAACATGCAGGACAGAACAAGAGGGCTCCTCTTATCCAATGCCCCCCCAACCCTCTATTGATATGGTATGGTCCAAATGTGTTCCTAGATCTTGCCCTTGTTTCTAATGGGAGGTCAAGGCATATTGGGCTCTGTGTTTTGATGTAGGGGTGCTTAAAGCATTCAGGACAGAACAAAGGGGCTCCTCTTATCCAATGACCCCCAACCCTCTATTAATATGGTATAGTCCAAATGTGTCCCTAGATGTTCCCCTTGGGCTCACAAAAATTCTCAGTTTAGGCGTCTGCTTCATCCATTCTTAAACACACAGCTGATCCCGAAGGCCAAAAACCGGAACCGGAAGGCCAAGAATGTTATTCAGTGAAGTAATGCTCAGTAATACTCAGTAATGCTCAGTAGTCTTAATGGGCAATGTATTTAGGCCAATCCACAGGTGCAGTGGAACAACCTATTTCTGGCCAACAAGTAGGCTTCATTTATCTTTATTCAAGGATATTATTATTACAAGCTTTCCATGTAAAACCGAGTGATTTGAGGCCCCTGGTTGTTTCAATGTAAACAAGGGTCATTCGGTGGCTTCCAGTAATGTACACTAATGGCTCCCATAGGAGAACATTTCCTTCTGGAATGAAACCGTGGGAACAAGTTCTCTATAAGCTGCAAAAGTGTCCAGTCTATTCTGAACCTCTCTAAGGGATCACTCTTTAGGGGGTTCCATAACTTACAGTAAAATCTTCCTTTGCTGATGATGAAATCTCATTCCCCACTCTGACTGTCCTATGCCCCATGGTCCACTGCTAAAGGAGAGTTGCTGACTGTCCAGGTTTCTCCAGGACTTAAACCCCCCTAAGGACGTCCCAGCTCTGAGGCTGCCCCCTTAAATGTCGGCCCTGCACCTTCTGTTGTAATTATAAAGTAATGTCCAATTTTGTAGAGCTGAACTGTGAAACACAGGGAATCAGAAGAGCAGACAATCTGGAGAGGAGCCACATCATGTCCTCATACTACACTGTTACCCCTCACACTCCCCTGTCCCCAAGGTCTTTGCATCACTCCGTCACTCCATTGTGAAATGCCCAGAATGTCTGTCTGTGCCCCCCAGGGGGAGTCGTGGGGTGCTTTCTCTTGCCCTTGACTTGCTTTGTGTGTGTCTGACGATTCCTTGTCTGGGTGTCTCTTCCCTCACTATCACCCCAGACACACACGCACCCCACGACTCCCCCTGGGGGGCACAGACAGACATTCTGGGCATTTCACAATGGAGTGACGGAGTGATGCAAAGACCTTGGGGACAGGGGAGTGTGAGGGGTAACAGTGTAGTATGAGGACATGATGTGGCTCCTCTCCAGATTGTCTGCTCTTCTGATTCCCTGTGTTTCACAGTTCAGCTCTACAAAATTGGACATTACTTTATAATTACAACAGAAGGTGCAGGGCCGACATTTAAGGGGATAATGTACCTCCTATTGTAAATGATAAGGATTGAGTTATACAGGGAACTCTGAGTATCACTCATGTATTATAATGGATAATGTACCCCCTACTGTAAATGATAAGGATATTAGAAGTCACTGAGGGGTTGTTCTGTGACCATATAAAGGCACAAGGCTGCAGGCTGAGTTATACAGGGAACTCTGAGTATCACTCATGTATTATAAGGGATAATGTACCCCCTACTGTAAATGATAAGGATATTAGAAGTCACTGAGGGGTTGTTCTGTGACCATATAAAGACACAAGGCTGCAGGCTGAGTTATACAGGGAACTCTGAATATCACTCATGTATTATAAGGGATAATGTACCCCTACTGTAAATGATAAGGATATTAGAAGTCACTGAGGGGTTGTTCTGTGACCATATAAAGGCACAAGGCTGCAGAATGAGTTATACAGGGAACTCTGAGTATCACTCATGTATTATAAGGGATAATGTACCCCCTACTGTAAATGATAAGGATATTAGAAGTCACTGAGGGGTTGTTCTGTGACCATATAAAGGCACAAGGCTGCAGGCTGAGTTATACAGGGAACTCTGAGTATCATTCATGTATTATAAGGGATAATGTACCCCCTACTGTAAATGATAAGGACATGAGAAGTCACTGAGGGGTTGTTCTGTGACCATATAAAGACACAAGGCTGCAGGCTGAGTTATACAGGGAACTCTGAGTATCACTCATGTATTATAAGGGATAATGTACCCCCTACTGTAAATGATAAGGATATTAGAAGTCACTGAGGGGTTGTTCTGTGACCATATAAAGGCACAAGGCTGCAGGCTGAGTTATACAGGGAACTCTGAGTATCACTCATGTATTATAAGGGATACTGTACCCCCTACTGTAAATGATAAGGATATTAGAAGTCACTGAGGGGTTGTTCTGTGACCATATAAAGGCACAAGGCTGCAGGCTGAGTTATACAGGGAACTCTGAGTATCACTCATGTATTATAAGGGATAATGTACCCCCTACTGTAAATGATAAGGATATTAGAAGTCACTGAGGGGTTGTTCTGTGACCATATAAAGGCACAAGGCTGCAGGCTGAGTTATACAGGGAACTCTGAGTATCACTCATGTATTATAAGGGATAATGTACCCCCTACTGTAAATGATAAGGATATTAGAAGTCACTGAAGGGGTCTGTGACCATATAAAGGCACAAGGCTGCATATATAGCCGCTGGTGCAGAATATGATGATATAGGGAGTCATCTTACAGTTCCATGATCTTTATAAAAGCACAAGGCCCCAGGTGACCTCTAATATCTTATATTGTACAATAGGGGGTACATTATTTTTTATAAAATCAGCCCCACACCTGAGATCACACCATTGTGGTCAATGGTGGGACTGGAAAGGGGGCCGGATTTGGGTCACAGGAAGGAGGTAACAGAGTAAATGGGACAGTGTGACTATGAGTTTCCTGTTGAGAATTGTGGTGAGAGCTGAGGTTACTTCTGTGACAAACATTGAGCATCCGGTCATCAAAACAAACACTATATATTTTTTATATTTCTTTTATTTATCATATAATAAAAGATAAATGATGTACAAGGTAAAAATAAATATACAAATTGTTTAGACTCCATTATCTACATGGCCATTAGCCAGTAGAAGAGTCTCCTATAGATTATTTACACGCAGGAAAACACATTATTTTACATTATTATATTTGCACACTAGAATATGCCATTGAATTTACACAAGGTCCCCATGAGATCACCCAGAATAATCACATTTATTCCTGGGGATCATTCTAAGATTGGCCCCAAGTTGCCACACTGTGATACATTGGGTTAATGGTGATTTGGGGGGAATCTGGCGAGCTCTGGGGATTGGATCTGTGAGGCCACAATGGGGTGACATCTTCAGGAGAAAAAGATGATGACCTAGTTGACCACAAATCAGTCATAGATGCCGTTCCATAGGGGGATATAGCCCTCTGTAAGTCCCAGGAGGCTCTGGCCATCAGCCTCATACTTCTCCGTGGAGAAGACTCCATAGGAAATTGTCTGTTGTGAAGCTGAGTCTTATTTTGTCTTTT
This sequence comes from Xenopus laevis, assembly GCF_017654675.1. NCBI lineage: Eukaryota > Metazoa > Chordata > Amphibia > Anura > Pipidae > Xenopus > Xenopus laevis. The sequence goes on from NC_054376.1 coordinate 127,170,898, forward strand.
CAGTGGCATCTTGAGGGACTTCCTTTTCACATTACTATATATGGTGTTTGGATCTGGAGTAGACTCATGTGACAAATGGCTGGTCACAGGACTATCCAAGCAAGGAACCGAACCCCAAATACAGCCATCGGCAAATGACTTATGGGTTTTCGGGAGAACAGAACAATCCACAGAAGATCTTCTATTTATGTGGGTTGGGCAATAATCCTCAGAAACTCTGTGGGTTGTTGGTACCAGGGAAGAATCCTTAGAAAACCTTTTGTTTGTGAGGGGTGGGAAACAGTCACCAGGTCTTTGGTTCCTGGGGGGAGGAAGAAAATCCTCGGAAGTTCTTTGGTTTCTGAATAGCAGAAGGCCGTCATCAAAAGCTTTTTGGTTCTTCAGGGGTTGAGGACAACGATTTGGTTTTTGCTTCCTAGGGTATGGAGGGCCACCGTTAAGGGGCCTTTGATTCCTAGGAAGAAGGGCACAATTTTCAGAAGGTCTTTGCATCGTTGAGCTCTGCTGCTCATGAACAAAATGGGTTCTCGGTGGTGGAATTGGTGGAGGTGCCGGATTTCGTGCAGGCCTAGCACTTAGGTTGCTTGTAATTGTACACTCATGAGCTAGATTTCTCTGAGCTGCACCACATGGCCTGTGTCTCTGCTGAGGCCTTTCCTGGCGATTGCCCTCTCTCAAGCTGCAACTTTTTCTAAAAAGAAAATCATTAAGAATAATTAATAACTTCTTTACAGACTGGAGAGATACTAAAATCATATTTATTTTTCCCATCTCCCCACTTATGTATACAAATCTTTATGCTAGAAGCACAGCACCGAACAAAGAAGCAGGTTAAAAGTATTTCAACAGGCTCAGGCCTCAGTTGGTAATATAGTCTACACAGCCACCTCATACCAAGCTGGACCTTGCATCCAATCATAGACCAGTGTGCTTCTGTACTAATGCACCTTCTATCTAGAAGATTCTCCAAGTAGGATATCATGAGTTAATGGATAGATTTCAAAATGAATGAGGGGACTTGTACATTGGTACCCCATGCAATCTATGCTGGCTCTGTTCATGAGGGATATATGAAGGGAATGAGAGACAGAAGAATGGGAAATGAAAGTGGAAGAATCGGAAAAAGCCAGAAATAGAGAGAGGAGGAAGAGGTAGAATAAGGAAAGTAAGAGAAGCAGGTCAATGAACAAGAGAAAGAAGACAAGAAAGGATAAATAGAAGCCAATAAGAAAAATGGAAGAGAGAGAAAAAGCATGAAGGATTGCCCATGATCTGGATCTTCAGCCTTACCTGTTCCTTGTCCTGCAAATCAGACAGAGAATGACAATGGACCCCATTGTGAAGGTGGCTGCAACAAGAAGAGTCCCCAGAAGGTCTGGGCGGAAGCGAAAGGTTTCTATGAGGGAAAGGGAAATCTCTTTGAAGTTCCTTCTGCTTAGCAATTCTGTCTAGAAAGACCAACTGGTAACCAAATTGAATCTAAAACATGCAAAGCTACACCAACCTATACCCCATTAGAACATTCTTTGGTAGCTCTAATAAAGTCCAGTTAATCAGAGCACGCAATGTTCACAGGACTGCATAAAGCAGCAGCTATTTTGAGCATTGGAAGATGCTTTAGCTGTCAATGGTCACTAGAGCTTGGTCTTCAAAAAGATGTGAAGGCCATAAGTCGAGCAGCTCTGATTTAAAGAGTTAGAACAAGAATACTATCATCAAGAGCTAGCATCCCCAACATAAAGACATAATTGCTAATGGACAACGACTTTTTTGCCCAATTTCTGTCACAAATTAGGTTTCTCCTGTTTACCTTCTTCCTTCTCCATTCGCGGTTCCATGGCTACACAGGTCTCTGGGGTCTGACCAAAAGGATAAGTGACAATGTCGCAGCAAATCACCTTCCCCTCTGTCTGGATCTCCAAGATAAAAGTTGTGTTCCCGTTCTGGAGTCTAAGTACCACATCTAAGTCCTTGTAGGCAGGATTTATGTAATCCCCAAACATGGTGTTCTGCACCCCAATATGACTATAGGTTCCGTTGGCGTGCTTCTCCTTCCAGTGCAACTGGATCACTGCTTCTCTTGGTGGAAAGAGGGCACAGGAGAAGATGTAGATGTCTGGGTGGGTGAAACTGGAGTTAAGAACAGGTGATGAGGGTGGTTCTCCTACACAAAGAGAGAAGGTACAGTATAGTTACATGTTTCATGAACTTACAGAGCCACAATGCCTTCATTTTTATGGTTTGCTTTTGTTCGGTTGTCTACATTTGGCACATATATAGGCTATGGATGGATTCATCAGAAACAATGATATTTTGGGCTGAGGGAGAAAACTAGAGAACCGATTGGACTTTGCACACTATAAGTGAACCATTATATATAATCTACTGCCAGCACATTGGAGTCAGAGGAGGAGGAGAGCGATTTTGCTTACTGATGGGAAAGGTATTTTGGGAAATATGCTGAAATTTCTGTCCTACAGAAGCAAACCTGCCTGCTGGTCAGTTTCTGATCATTCTGACTGCCAAGTAGTCAAGGAAGTTGTCAGGAGAAAGAAAGAGGCTGCTCTGATGTTCTTCTGCTTAGGAAAGATGTGAGAAAGGTTTCTAATTGTTTTCCTAAGCAGAAGAACATCAGAGCAGCCTCTTTCTTTCTCCTGACAACTTCCTTGACTACTTGGTGGTCAGACTGGTGGTCAGGCTGTTGTAACAAAATCCATTCATATTAACAGCACATTTATCCCTTAATATCTTGGAATCAAAAATAAAATAAATAATGAATGTAAATTACAAAAGTGCTTAGAAAAGTGCTTAGAATAACCCCCTTACCAATTTTACATTCACAAGGCATTCTGGGAAATGGAGGCAGAAGGAAAGCCGATTCCTTTCAGTATGCAGCATTGTATGGTTTGTTTCTCCCCATATTTTGGAGGAAATGCTGCTTTATATTGAGCCCTAGCAAACATGTTGCAGTACCCAACAATGGCCACTAGGTGCCATCTGACATAAACGGGAGCCAACAGGTTATTTCATAAGGATACGGGTCCTTTCTGGGCCCAGACTGTCACCCCTAGTCTGCTATAAGGGTCTGCTTATAGTTACGAAACCTGTTATCTATTGCTACGGCATATTTCTTATTCCCTCATGACCAAAAAACCAACACAATTAAGGAATGAATCCCAAATTCAGAGCCCAACTGACTCTACATTAGTAGACACAGACGTACTTTGAAATCAATTCCACATTCTGAAATGTAAAAAAAATATCACAAAAATCTTTATTGTAACATAATGTAAAATATACAAACCCCCTACGCGTTTCATGCCTAAATGGCACTTAGTGACAGGCAGTCAGGGATTCTAGGCCTACACAGTATATTAACAAAACACACCTACGCATGCCTCCTATTGAATTACAAATTAACCAATCAATGTACATTACCATCAGATGAAATCACTTTAAAAAGTCCTAAAAATACATCTTTTCTATATAGTAGAGCATGTTATGTCAAAAATGCATAATTTAAAGGGGTTGTTCACCTTTAAATGAACTTTTAGTATGACGTAGAGAGTGATATTCTGAGACAATTTGCAATTGGTCTTCATTTTTTATTATCTGTGGTTTTTAAATTATTTAGCTTTTCTTTCAGCAGTTTGCAGTTATGGCAATCTGGTTGCTAGGGTCTATATTACCCTAGCAACCATGCATCGATGTGAATAAGAAAAGACTGGAATATGAATAGGAGAGGCCTGAATAGAAAGATGAGGAATAAAATGTAGCCATAACAAAACATTTGTAGCCTTACAGAGCATTTGTTTTTTTTAGATAGGATCAGTGACCCCCATTTGAAAGCTGAAAAGAGTCAGAAGAAGAAAGCAAATAATTAAAAAAAAAGATAATGAAGACCAATTGAGAAGTTGCTTAGAATTAGACATTCTATAACATACTAAAAGTTAACTTAAAGATGAAGTACCCCATTAAACCCAGTGGAATCTTGTCAGTTAGATAAATGTACCTCATACATAACCTGTCTGTCTCTTTAACTTGATTTTCTTTTGATTCCAAGATATTAAGGGATACATGTACTGTTAATATGAATGAATTTTGTTACAACAGCGCCACCTGCTGGTCAGTTTCCCACCAGTCTGACCACCAAGTAGTCAAGGAAGTTGTCAGGAGAAAGAAAGAGGCTGCTCTGAAGTTCTTCTGCTTGGGAAAGAATTCTCTTGCTGGGGATGCTACACATGAATGTTTTAAGGGTTTGGGGGAAAAAAAGAAATTTGGTCAAACCTATTTTTTTATTTCAGTTTAGTTGTTTTCAGACTGTTCCCCAGAAATAAAGACTTTTTTCAGTTATTTCCATTATTTATTTTTTACTGTTTTTCCAAAATCTAAGTGTTACGTTGAATGTCCCTGTCTCTGGTGTTTGAGTCTGGGAGCTCAGTAATTCAGGTGCAAATACAATTTTACAACATTGAGTTGATCCATTTCTCAGCAGCATCTCTGGAGTATCAGTAACTATTGTATCAAGTCTAACAGCTGCCTGTAATGAAACCAAGAGATTCTGCTCAGCAGGGACAAAGATAAGAAATGTAACAACTAAATGGATCATTTTATATCACTTTACAGGGTCGGCGACCCCCCCCCCACAGAGCTGCTTTAAGAAGATGAAAAATGACACTTTACACTTCAATATTAGAAAAACTGTCACACATAGAAAATAGTAATTGGAAAAAGTCGTTATTTCTGGTGATCTATCTGAAACCAACTAGTTGTTTGAAGGTGATCAACCCCTTTAACAGCAATACAAGTCATTTGTCCTGATGGCGACTTCGCGGTGGATATACCGGCCCTGCGTGTATTTGTCTGTTTATAACCAAGCGGCCTGACAAATAGTCACATTATTCCGTTTCTTAGTTATGAATTTTGTTGCCCCCCAGTTCTTGATGGCTCTCACCCAGTAGGAGACAGGGATAAACACTGACATGGCAAGTCTGTCCAAGGCAGAGATGGAGGGATGAACGAGCAGAGTCCTATATACAGGTATGGGATCTGTTATCTGGAAACCCATTATCCAGAAAGCTCTGAATTACAGAAAGGCCATCTCCAATAGTCTCCATTTCATCCAAATAATTCAAATGTTTAAAAATGATTTCCCTTTTCTCTGTAATAATAAAACAGTAGCTTGTACTTGATCCCAACTAAGATATAATTAATCCTGATTGGAGGCAAAACCAGACTTTTGGATTTATTTGATGTTTATATGATTTTCTAGTAGACCCCTCCAAAGATTTTTGTGGGCCCCAAGTTTTTGTTTTTTGGGGGTTTTGTTTTTTTGACAGAAGACCCAGTGCCCCCCGATCTACACCTTGACTGAAGGGAGAAACGCGAGCAAATCTATCTGCTCCAGACTGCTGGTTATAGGAGTTTTCACAGCAGGCCAATGCTCCAATACAAATTAATACCAGTGGTTTTATTGGCCTTTAAAGGGCTGCTTCACCTTTAAAAGGATACTGTCATGGGAAAAACTGTTAATAGTGCTGCTCCAGCAGAATTCTGCACTGAAATCGATTTCTCAAAAGAACAAACAGATTTTTTTATATTCAATTTTGAAATCTGACATGGGGTTAGACATATTATCAATTTCCCAGCTGCCCCAAGTCATGTGACTCTTAACTGCTGTACTGCAAGTTGGAGTGATATCACCCCCTCCCTTTTCCCATCCAGCAGCCTAACAACAGAACAATGGGAAGGTAACCAGATAGCAGCTCCCTAACACAAGATAACAGCTGCCTGGTAGATCTAAGAACAACACTCAATAGTAAAAACCCATGTCCCACTGAGACACATTCAGTTACATTGAGAAGGAAAAACAGCAAATGGAACCAGACAAGGATGTCCCCTCTCACCAATAATCTTTAATTTGATTTTAGAACCATTAGCAAAGATAATAAGAGAATCTGAAGGAATAGCAGGAGTCCATATAGGACAATCACAATTTAAATTGTCACTTTTCGCGGATGACATAATTTTGTCACTCACAAACCCCAGTAAATCATTAGTAGAAATATTTCAGATACTCTCGGACTACAGTCAAATCTCCTATCACAAACTTAATATTACTAAAACTCAAGTATTCAGAAATTTCTGAAACTCAATTAACTAGGTTAAAACAAAATTATCCTTTTCAATGGAAGCAGCATTCAATCACGTATTTAGCAATAAAATTAGGGGATACTATAGCCAATACCTATAGTAGTAACTACCCACCTACTTTTCTCAAAATAAAAAATCAATTAGAAAAATGGAATCCCCTACATATTTCGTGGATGGGAAGAATTGCAACAATAAAAATGATGGCTCTACCGAAATTATTGTACCTCTTCAGAACCAATCACGCTACCTACATCACTATTACGCCAAATTCAAATAACATTGGATAGGTTTATCTGGGGGGGTAAAAAACCTAGGATTAAACGTAAATTTATACAACTCCACGTGAAGAGTGGCGGATTCAGTGCACCCAATATAAAAAACTATTATAAGGCAGCGATTCTGGAGCAAATGGCAATGTGGAACCTCCCTATAATCCAAAAACAATGGCTCCTTATAGAGCAAGAAGCAATTTACCCACTCACGTTACAACAAATGATGTGGGCCAGGAACTTTATCAAACTACAACAACAGCTCTGAGAATATGGATTCGTATTAAAAATGAAAAGACCATTCATGTTTTTCCAGCTAGACAAACTCCTATAGAGGTATTAGAAGCAATGATCCCAGGAATATGAACAAGAAATTGGAATCTACATGGATTAAATACTGTAGAATTGAACAACTGATTCACTCAAATATGCTAAAGTCATTTGAGGACCTTCAAATCCAATATAACTTATCAAAACATGATTTATATAAATTTCTACAAATAAGGCATCTACTATTTCCTTACTTAAGGGACTTCCCAACAGAGTCAACTGCCTTTGAACAGCTGTGTTTTAAATATACAGGACAAAACAAAAAGGATTATCTAAAGTAAATAATATACTAACGAACCAACCATTAACTGAAAAGCCACAACATATCATCAAAAGGGAACAAGACCTGCAAATATCAAAAACACTTCCGCAATGGATTCAGGCCGTTAACTTACCTCTTAAATACTCCAGATGCACAAATCATATGGATATCAGAGGAAGATACTGTACAGATAGTATAAAACACTGAAGGTACTACATCAAATGTTCGCAGAGGTACCGACTACATGTTGGAGATGTAATAGAGCGGAAGGTACACTGTTTCATATATGGTGGGGATGTCCAAATATAGCACTCTTTTGGAATGAAGTATCACTTTTACTGAGAATAGTAACAAGAAAATCCATTAAATTAACACCAAGCCTATCTTTGTTTAACCTGGAAATACAAGATTACCATCCAATTGGGAGAAGATTAGTGTTTCATATACTCACTTCAGCTCGGCTATTGATACGTAGACGGTGGAAAACAACGGAAATACCAATAATTGAGGACTTAATGAGTCTTACAGATTCAAATCTGGTTTATGAGAAAATGGCGATTACAAATAACAAAAAACAGACACCACGCACTTAAAATGGGAGACCTGGAAACGGAACGAACCAGCAAAACCAAAATGACTAGATAGGCAACTAACTAATACTAAAGTAACTACAATGCAGCAAAATATGAACCTGACAATAAACCAAAGATAACTAATCTTTTCTCTAAATTTTCCTTATATCTTTATTCTGCCTTTTTTTTTTTCTTTTTCCTTTTTTTTTATTCTTGTAAGCAATAAGCATATGAAAGAAATAGAATACCTTCAAATCCAAGCACTGGCACTAGCTTTTGGAATAACACTTGATCCCCAAAATAACACGGGATTGATCCCCCATAATATCACTAGCATTGGATTTTTAATAAAATACAGTCATTTGTGTCTATAATATTATTGAGATATTATTTTTCCTGGCACTGCCCCCATAATAGCAATGACACTTGCTTCTAGTAATTGGCACTTGTCCCTAATAAGGGCACAGGCAGTAGGCTTTTAAAATAAATAATCTTTAATTTATCTTTAAAATAAATAAAACACTGGCACGAATTCTGTCGTCACACTGATATGCTTCTATAATAACACTGGCACCTGCCTTTGTAATAGCACTGGCACTTGGGTTATATAGTCTCACGGGTATTTCCTTATAATACTATTGGTATTAGGTTTTTACAATAACACTTATACCCTCCCTCAATATCATCACAACAGCGAAGGTAAATCTGCGTAAACTGATGGCTTTTTTATTTTTTTGAAACACTTTATTTTCAATCATTGAAACTGACGGCTTTTTTTAAAAATTTTAGATGCACTCTTGGTGGCTCCTCCACACACTACTATCCCTTCACCTACTGGTTTTAAATTGTGGGTTTTCTTAATGATGTCTATATCCTAGATCAGGGGTCCCCAACCTTTTTTTTACCCGGGAGCCACATTAAAATGTAAAAAGAGTTGGAGAGCAACACAAGCATAAAATAGTCCCTTGGGATGCCAAATAAGGGCTGTGATTGGCTATTTGGTTGCCCCTATGTGGACTGGCAGCCTACAAGAGGCTCTACTTGGTACTATACTTAGTTTTTATGCAATTAAAACTTGCTTCCAAGCCTGGAATTCAAAAAAAAGTATCTGCTCTGAGGACCCAGAGAGCAACATTCAAGGGGTTGGAGAGCAACATGTTGCTCGCGAGCTACTGGTTGGGGATCACTGTCCTAGATACTGTTTACAGGAATCTTTTCTTTTTCTTATGAATTGTGAAATTTGTCATTTGTAAATTTGTAAAATGGAAATCAATAAAAGAAAATTTAAAGGATAAAAAAAGAGAAGGTGCAATATTTGTAGATGATCTTTTACTGATTATCTCTAACCCAATGGTCTCTCTCCCGAATGTCACGAGGGAATTGGAAACTTATGGGCAACTATCAAACTATAAAATTAATATGGGAAAGTCAGAAGCCCTATCAATTAATCTATCTATACAGTTTAAGCAACAACTACAAACCTCTTTCCCATTCAAATGGCAGGAAACTAAATTAAAATACCTAGGGATCCAGCTCACCTCAGACCTACGAAAACTATATGAACTTAATTATATCCCACTATTGGAAGAAACCAAGTCAACTGTTACCAATTGGGCTACAAAAAACATAACTTGGAAGGGGAAAATCAATAGCGTCACGATGACGATCTTACCCAAATTTATTTACTTGTTCTCCGCTCTACCAATTCCAATAAGTAACAATTATTTTTCACAATTACACAAGGTTTTATTTACCTTTATTTGGAAAGCGCAGAGAAGTAGAATTAAAAGGGAATCTCTTCACCCGCCGAAACAAAGCGGGGGCTTAGCGATGCCAGATTTTGCGACCTACTACCAGTATTATCCAATATAATGGAATTTGGAAGGGAACATAATGATTTACAATGGCATATCTTGGGGAATCTATGGCCGAAAGGTACCCTAAAAAGCTTACCATGGATACGTAAGGAAAATATCCCTCAAGACATTAAGACACATTTCTTATTAAATAACTGTTTAGAAATCTGGCATGACTTACACAACAAATTAGCAATTGCCCCCTATCCATCCCCTTTAATTCCTTTACATAACAACGTTGAATTTATTCCAGGTATGATAGATCAAGGATACTATACAGCATTTAACATACAAAATCCATTGCTGAATCACTGTCTACCTACAAATGACAATGAAGTGGCTTTAATTTTTCAAACAAAAGGATGATTGGTCAACTAGAGACCAGTGGAGGATACATCAAGTTCATCACTTTTTACAGAGATTGCATTTAGAAAATTCCCAGATACGGTCGCTTACGAATTTCGAGCGAATCTATGCTCTACCAATACCTCTAAGACATATGTTATCTCATACCTATATAATATTGATAGATACGAAATATTCAGAATATCCTTCTTTCATTAAAACATGGGAGAATGATTTAAATGTTGTACTGACAGGAAAAGAATGGGAGAGAATATTCCGGACGGTTAATAAATGTTCAATAAGTAACAAACTTCAGGAATCATCTTATAAACTATTGTCTAGGTGGTATAGGACTCCGGTAATACTTAATGGGATACTGTCAAGGGAAAAAAAAATTTTTTCAAAATGAATCAGTTAATAGTGCTGCTCCAGCAGAATTCTGCACTGAAATCCATTTCTCAAAAGAGCAAACAGATTTTTTTATATTCAATTTTGAAATCTGACATGGGGCTAGACATATTGTCAATTTCCCAGCTGCCCCAAGTCATGTGACTTGTGCTCTGATAAACTTCAATCACTCTTTACTGCTGTACTGCAAGTTGGAGTGATATCACCACCTCCCCCCCCCCAGCAGCCAAACAACAGAACAATGGGAAGGTAACCAGATAACAGCTCCCTAACACAAGATAACAGCTGCCTGGTAGATCTAAGAACAACACTCAATAGTAAAAACCCATGTCCCACTGAGACACATTCAGTTACATTGAGAAGGAGAAACAGCAGCCTGCCAGAAAGCATTTCTCTCCTAAAGTGCAGGCACAAGTCACATGAGCAGGGGCAGCTGGGAAATTGACAATATGTCTAGTCCCATGTCAGATTTTAAAATTGAATATAAAAAAAATCTGTTTGCTCTTTTGAGAAATGGATTTCAATGCAGAATTCTGCTGGAGCAGCACTATTAACTGATTCATTTTGAAAAAAATTTTTTTTCCCATGACAGTATCCCTTTAAGAAAATGGGTCTGTTTGATAATGATAGTTGTTGGAGATGTGAATCAGATATAGGGTCCCTACAACACATATTGTTCACCTGTCCCATGTTAACAACATATTGGATAATGGTCGCACATGTGTGTTCAGAAGTGATAGGAGAACGAATACTACTAGACCCCATAAAAATCCTATTGTTTCATAATTATGCACCACATGACTGCATGGAAAAAGATTTACTCTTGCAACTGCTGAGTAGTAAAAGCCCAAATCCCTTTGCTTTGGAGAAGTAGATATATACCTACCAAAGAGAAGTGGTTCCAAACTATAAATGATATTCACGAGATGGAGGAACTAACGGCATACGTGCATAATAAATATGATAGATATATAAATATATGGTTACCCTGGAAAGAATACCTATCTAGTAAAACACTCAATATATAGATAGACTAACGGTAATTGTGAGCGTCCAGTAAAGTCAGGATCCTAATTGAGTAAACTAAAGATATACACAAGTGTATTTTATTGTAAGAAAAGTCATGAAGGCAGTGATAGTTTGTTTTACGTTTTTTGGAAATGTGTGAAAACGTACAATGTCTAATAATGATGTCAAAAAAGTTACAGATGATAATACCTTTGCATCAGTGAATTCACTATAATTCTGTCTAATACTGCACAACCTGTAACATGCAATATGTTTATACTTTTTTGATAAATAAAGAGAAATACTTAAAAAAAAAAGAGAAGGAAAAACAGCAGCCTGCCAGAAAGCACTTCTCTCCTAAAGTGCAGGCACAAGTCACATGACTTGGGGCAGCTGGGAAATTGACAATATGTCTAGCCTCATGTCAGATTTCAAAACTGAATATTGAAAAATCTGTTTGCTCTTTTGATATATGGATTTCAGTACAGAATTCTGCTGGAGCAGCACTATTAACTGATTCATTTTGAAAAAAACATGTTTTCCGATGACAGGATCCCTTTAAGTTAACTATTAGCATGTTATAGAATGATGCAATGACCCATTCTTGGCAAACTTTCACTTGGCCTTCATTTTTTTTTTTTATTTCTTACGGTTTCTGAAGCATTTGCCTTCTTCTTTTGCCTCTTTCCAGCTTTCAAATGGGAGTCACAGACCCCGGCCACAAAAGAAAAAATAGGATTGCTCTGTAAGACAATTTAATCACACTTGTTCCTTTAAAGGGGTGGTTCACCTTTAACTTAACTTTCAGTGTGTTATAGAATGGCCAATTCTAAGCAACTTTTCAATTGATCTTCATTATTGTTTTTGTGTCGTTTTTTCATTATTTGCCTCTTTCCAGGTTTCAAATGGGGGAGACTGACCCTATCTAAAAAATAGGGATTCATCAAATCCAGAATTCGGTTCAGGATTCAGCCTTTTCAGCAGAATTCGGATTCGGCCGAATCCTTCTGCCCTGCTGAAAAGAATCCGAATCCTTATTTGCATATGCAAATTAGGGACGGGAGGGAAATCGTGTGACTTTTTGTCCCAAAACAAGGAAGTAAAAAAAATGTTTCCCCTTCCCACCCCTAATTTGCATATGCAAATTAGCATTTGGGTTCGGTAATCTTTCGCGAAGGATTTGGGGCTTCGGCTGAATCCAAATTAGTGGATTTAGTGCATCCCTACTAAAAAAACAAATGCTCTGTAAGGCTGCAAATGTATTTTTATTGCTACTTTTTATTACTCCTCTTTATATTCAGTCCCTCTCCTATTCATATTCCAGTCTCTTATTCACATCAGTGATGGTTGCTAGGGGAAATAGGGCCCTAGCAACCAGACTGCTGAAATTGTAAACTGGAGAGCTGCTGAATAAATAGCTAAATAACTCAAAAACCACAAATAATAAATAATGAAACCCAATGACAAATTGTTTCAGAATATTCCTCTCAACATCATACTAAAAGTTCATGAACAATCCCTTTAAGTTGCCTGTCTTTCTGTTCAGGCCGTGTGCTATTCGTATTCCTGTATCTTTAAAGAACTGCTTGGTTGGCTGGTGAAAACAAAAATGGGTCAAAGCAACCACATCGCTGCTGCAATTCCAAAATTATTCCAAAAAAAACACACACAAAAAAAAAAAAAATGAAGACCAATTTAAATTTATGTGTGGAGCTAACTAAATTAGAAATATGCAGTGTAATATTGCCATTTTTGGTTTAGTACTTGTTGCTGCTTCCAACGCCCCCAATTTAATTGTGTGGCCTCTCCCACTCCATCCCTATCACTGACCTGGAGAGGCTCCCCCCAGCAGGAGGATTATGATGACCCAAAGTCTTCCCATCCTGTATCGGAGCAGCTCACAAGCAGAGTGAACGGGGGAGGAAGTGGTGTGTGAGAAGTTGGTAGGACAGGAAAGAGGGGGAGACTGAAACACAGAGCGAGTGCAGGGGAGGTAACAATAGACTTGCAGAGATTCAGAGGAATCAATAGGAGGGAAAGAGACAGTAGGGTTTGAAGAGATGGAGAGAAGGGGAGAGGGGTGACCCAATGGGACAGAGAAGGAGAAGCTTGGGGTTAGTCAGAAACAAGTCTGCACATGTGGGGGGCCTCTGTGAGGATAGATCCTTGCTCTGTAGTCTCAGCACATGATTCTGGTTGGACAGGGGGCTGAGACTCTGCCAATGAGAACGTCCCTGGGGAACCTCACCTGCCACACCTGGGCAACAAGAATGCAACGTTGAGGCTTATTATTCACCAATGTCAACCCCCCCTCTGAGACAGACATATTTAGACCACGCCCTCAAATGTATGTAATAGGGATGCACCGAATCCACTATTTCGGCCGTATACCGAACCGAATCCAAACCCTAATTTGCATATTGCATATGCAAATTAGGGGTGGGAAGGGGAAAACATTTTTACTTCCTTGTTTTGTGACGAAAAGTCACACGATTTCCCTTCCTACACTTAGGATTCGGTTCGGCCGGGCAGATGGATTCGGCCGAATCCGAATCCTGCTGAAAAAGGCCGAATCCTGGCCGAATCACGGACCGAATCCTGGATTCGGTGCCTCCCTAGTATGTAAGCGACACCCACATATGCAGGACAGACAGACATGGGACAGTGAGAGATGGACTTACCTGAATGAGGAGAGGTCGGACATTTATTTTCTGGTAGAACATTCCTTTCATGGGTTTTGGTTCTTTCTACTCCTGGATCTCACGTTCTCTCCCTCACAATAAACTGTCACATAAAATAAAGGATCTGGCGAAAGAAGAGGGATATCAGTAGCCCCCCCATCTCTTGTTCTCAAACCTTCCAGCACCCCCCAAAAAAACACCATATGCCCAGAAACTGCACAGCAGAGTCGCACTTACCTCTGCCACCCCCTGAAACTGAAATGTGAAGTGATGGAGGTGATCAAACGGGGGACCCCCAGGCAGAACGAGAAGCAGGAGGGCTCAGGGTTGTCTCGAGTGAGTTCTTGGTGTGTAGAGTATATAATATTTAATATTGCTGAATAATCTGCTTAATTCAACATTTCTTTCTGCTATGTAAGGCTTGTATAATACAAGTGATACTCAGATACTCAAATATCCTTATCATTTACAGTAGGGGGTACATTATCCCTTATAATACATGAGTGATACTCAGAGTTCCCTGTATAACTCAGCCTGCAGCCTTGTGTCTTTATATGGTCACAGAACAACCCCTCAGTGACTTCTAATATCCTTATCATTTACAGTAGGGGTACATTATCCCTTATAATACATGAGTGATACTCAGAGTTCCCTGTATAACTCAGCCTGCAGCCTTGTGCCTTTATATGGTCACAGAACAACCCCTCAGTGACTTCTAATATCCTTATCATTTACAGTAGGGGGTACATTATCCCTTATAATACATGAGTGATACTCAGAGTTCCCTGTATAACTCAGCCTGCAGCCTTGTGTCTTTATATGGTCACAGAACAACCCCTCAGTGACTTCTAATATCCTTATCATTTACAGTAGGGGGTACATTATCCCTTATAATACATGAGTGATACTCAGAGTTCCCTGTATAACTCAGCCTGCAGCCTTGTGCCTTTATATGGTCACAGAACAACCCCTCAGTGACTTCTAATATCCTTATCATTTACAGTAGGGGGTACATTCTCTCTTATAATACATGAGTGATACTCAGAGTTCCCTGTATAACTCAGCCTGCAGCCTTGTGTCTTTATATGGTCACAGAACAACCCCTCAGTGACTTCTAATATCCTTATCATTTACAGTAGGGGGTACATTATCCCTTATAATACATGAGTGATACTCAGAGTTCCCTGTATAACTCAGCCTGCAGCCTTGTGCCTTTATATGGTCACAGAACAACCCCTCAGTGACTTCTAATATCCTTATCATTTACAGTAGGAGGTATATTATCCCTTATAATACATGAGTGATACTCAGAGTTCCCCATTTGGAGACTGTGACCCCATATCTGAGATGGCTGGTAGGTCAGTGTATAGGCGCAGGAGGAAGGATCTGGTTAGGCCCAGGGGTAAATGTGGTCGGGTGCCATGTTAGAGCTCAGTGCGCAGGAAGACACTAGTTGGGTGTAGGTGGAAGAGGAAACCTTTGTTGCAGAGCGGTGTAGGCGTAATTTACAGTTCACTTCAACCTGTAATGGCAGAGAGAAGTGTAATAAATATTCTGATGATCCAGAAAGACAAATTAAGAGAAAACCAATGATCTTTCTCACCTTAAACACAAAGAACCCAATGGGCAATTTCTCTCCTCCCTTGCTGAGTCCTACGATCCTCTTGTTCCAGAGAAATGAGAGCAACACCCTGATCCAACCTCACATTGAAGGAGAACTCTATTAGGAGGGAGTGTTCACTGGATACAGCGGCGCCATACTGGGCCCCATAGCAGAACCTTATTAGATATCACCCCAACCCTTTGGGACCTATTTTGCTAATATTTCTTGATATCTCTGCTCTACATTAAGAACATTATGAGGATTCTGATCTGTGTTCTACAAGAAGGTTGTTGACTTGCTCAGGGGTTCAGGTGATTGAGCAGGTAGATACCTGAGGATTGTGTAGGTAGGTCTCTCTATTGTTGGGGCAACCACTACTCCTGTCCTTCAGGGGATCTGCATCTGTTCTCCAGACCAACAGGGCCGACTCCTCAGTCAAGGTCTTGTGAGGACACAGGGTGAGGTCAGTAAAGTGACTGCAGAAGTCTTCCCAACTCATCCTGAACCAAGGAGAGATGAAGAGAATGAAATGGAGAAGAGAGAGAAGTGTATTGAGGAAGAACGGGTCTGTAGGCAGATGGGGGGGGTAGAGAGGACAGATATGGATATTTATAAAGACAGGGCCAAAGACAGGACCTACTCCAGAGACGGCTGGTGGACAACCATACAAACAAAAAATATAAGTCTGATGCTCAACCTGTAGACATCTCACATTAGAAAGGTTAGCCTGTGGTCCTAGAGGCAGTTGTCAAACTTCAGATCCCATCATTCCCCATCCAGCTAAAGGCTGAGAATTGTAGTTCAATAACCCTTACATTGCAAATGAAGGCATCAGTATAGCAGAAGACAATTACCCTGATAGCAGCACTAATGAGAGACGCATGGCTATGGGCTTTCAGAAGGGCTTTCAACAACTTCTTCCTCTCTTCCGCAGATGTAAAATTCTCCACCAGGAGGTTGATGGGCTCAGAGATCCCCCCGGTAAAGTCAATGGGCATTTCTGCAGTACTGCCCCCATCCAAGGCCTCATAACTGCCCTTGAGTTTGAAGGAAGGGGAAGAAGATTGGGTTGGAGGTCCTTGATGTCAAGAGAACCTGACATCAAAGACCTCCACTCATTCATTAGATGTAGACAGCACTAAATATCATACAGATACAGATTTATGTTGGTATAATCCTTACCTGGGCCCCACAAAGGTGCCCTATAGCCAGCACCCTGTAGGAGATGGTTTGAAACTGGTTTTAGTCTAGGGACTAATATTTAGATGACAGGGGCAATGTAATTAACCCACAAAAGCCAATCAGATGTTTGCATGAGGCCTAGTATCACACAGCAACCAATCAGGCTGCAGCATTTACTTGTCATCTGTTTGATTGTAACAACGTATTGGTTTCCCTAGGTTAGTAGACCTGGTGGAAAGACCATGTCCCACCATTGCTGATTTATCCATGGATTGTTACTTTACCAACTTTCCCTCACATTTGCTCTGAAGAACCAGGAAGTTGGAAAGTGAAAGTCCTTTCATTTTCATTGTTTTGTGCAAGAAATCACAGAGATGCTTCTTAATTAAAACAATATTTTCAGCTTTTGGTTTCCTGTGCTCAGCCAGGCCCCTGTATTGCTCCAATCACATGCCACTTTGCCTGTTAGTGAGGACAGGCTGACAGTTGGGTTCTAGCTGCCATACCTTCCAGTTAGTGAGGACAGAGTGGAGCAGAGACCCAGCCAAGTGCCAGCACAGAGACAATGGCAAAAAAACCCTTTGTTTCCAGCTCGCTAGGCACAGGAAGCTCTAAGTACATGCGGTAATACTAAGAATTACATACAGCACCCCCACAATGGCATGGAAATATGGTTTGGGCTTTCATATGCTGATGGAACTTTACTCACACTCTTTAGATTTATCTCTTCTCTTGTGTTTATTTCGAGCAAAACAAAATCAAAAATACATTTGGTGGTTTGATATATTCTCACGTCCAAACAAGAAAAACTGCCCAGCATGCTCAGCTAAGTGACAGCAGCCAAGTGGTTCAGCCTTTAAAATTGTCCCCATCTTGGATCTTGTTAGTCAGTGGCACTGCACATGCTCAGTGTGCTCTGGGCTGCTGCTGAGATGCTAAGCTTAGGGATCATGGAGAATTATCAAAGCATAATATTGTAAATGATAAGTTTCAGTGGGTCCCTAAGCTTGGGTAACTGTCAACAGCCCAGACCATGTACTGGGAATCAGCAGAAAAGAAGATGGGGAGCTACTGGGGCATCTTCAGGGGTTCAGACGTTCCATGCTAAATGGCTGTAAGAGTCTTGTGCTGATACAGAAGCTCAGGACAAGAGTTGAAACCTTTATAGATTAATTTCTCCTTTAATCTGTGCCCCCTATTCATCATGGGTGGTAACGCAGTAAAGAAGAGCTATCAAAGTTTAGGGGTCCCCAACCTTTTTTACCTGGGAGCCAAATTTAAATATAAAAAAGGTTGGAGAGCAACACAAGAAGCATACAAAAAGTTCCTGGGAGTGCCAAATATGGGCTGTGATTGGCTATTGGAGGCCTTTTGTGAACTCAGACTCGGACTGGGCTGATGGGACACCAGGAAAAATCACGATGGGCCCAGCCCTCATGGACCCCTGTCAGTCCAGACCCACTCCCGGGTTGTGGGGGGCCCAGAAGTTTGGAACCTGTTGGGCCCCCCAATGATCCAGTCCTACCCTTTGTGGACTTGCAGCCAGTAGGCTCTGTTTGGCAGTACAGATTGTTTTTTTGCAACTAAATTTGCCATTGAGCCAAGAATTCAAAAAACAAGCACCTGCTTTAAGGCTACTGGGAGCAACATCCAATGGGTTGAGCCACTGATTGGGGATCACTGTCTTAATTATCATTATATTTAATCCTTAAGATTTTTAGTTTTATCAGTGAGCTCTCTCAACCTAACTTTTCCACATTCTGTGAGTCCCAGACTCATTGTATATTGGTCCATGTGTATGTTCTTCAAATTCCCAGGATTCTCAAGGAAGGTTTTTGGGTAATGGAGGCGTGGCTGTGGAAATTAGGGCATGGCTAAGACAGATCAGAGTGTGCCAGGGGTGTTCAGATCTATAGTATTGGGCGCTATCAGCGTTTACTACATTTATTTCTTTTTGAAAAATCAATAGACTTTTTTGCTTATTTTAAGTATACCAACCTTGCTGCAGTAGAGCTTGCAATTTAATTTCTATACTACAGACACATGTGTGTGAAATTTGATGATGGCATCCAAGCTGAGTGCAGATGAGATTTGCGTGTTAATTGAAGTGCACATAATTTAAGACAAAAAAAAAAAAAAACAAGTATAGAATGAAATTACAGCTCATTGCTGCCCCCTGCTGTACCAATGGTGTTGGTAGTGACCTTGAGCCAAAAGCTGGCCCAGCTTAATAGCCTTGCAGAGTGGCAAATAAGTGGGGGATGAGGGGATAAAGCTGGTGCCTGAATCACAGATACTTAACACATAAAATGTTATTATTCTGGCAAAAATGTCCCAGGAATTAAACTGCAGTATCTGCCCAAAGTGGGTCAGTCCTCCTAGCGGCCAGTGCTAAACCTCCAACATCACGTTAAAGGAGACAAACACCCTTTTTTATTCAGTACATTGATTTTTTTAACCATTTGTCTTCACTATTGGGTGCAGTCAGTGGGTACTGCATATTTGTATGCTTAGTATTATTCTCTGCCCAGACAGAGGGGAAGGTGGGGGGTACATACAGAATGAGGAACCACAGATGGACCCTGCCCAGACAGAGGGGAAGGTGAGAGGTACATACAGAATGAGAAACCACAGATGGAGCCTGCCCAGACAGAGGGGAAGGTGAGGGGCACATACAGAATGAGGAACCACAGATGGACCCTGCCCAGACAGAGGGGAAGGTGAGGGATAAATACAGAATGAGGAACTACAGATGGACCCTGCCCAGACAGAGGGGAAGGTGGGGGGTACATACAGAATGAGGAACCATAGATGGAGCCTGCCCAGACAGAGGGGAAGGTGGGGGGTACATACAGAATGAGAAACCACAGATGGAGCCTGCCCAGACAGAGCGGAAGGTGAGGGGCACATACAGAATGAGAAACCACAGATGGAGCCTGCCCAGACAGAGGGGAAGATGAGGGGCACATACAGAATGAGGAACCACAGATGGACCCTGCCCAGACAGAGGGGAAGGTGAGGGATAAATACAGAATGAGGAACCACAGATGGACCCTGCCCAGACAGAGGGGAAGGTGGGGGGTACATACAGAATGAGAAACCACAGATGGACCCTGCCCAGACAGAGGGGAAGGTGAGGGGTAAATACAGAATGAGAAACCACAGATGGACCCTGCCCAGACAGAGGGGAAGGTGAGGGGTACATACAGAATGAGAAACCACAGATGGAGCCTGCCCAGACAGAGGGGAAGGTGAGGGGCACATACAGAATGAGGAACCACAGATGGACCCTGCCCAGACAGAGGGGAAGGTGAGGGATAAATACAGAATGAGGAACCACAGATGGACCCTGCCCAGACAGAGGGGAAGGTGGGGGGTACATACAGAATGAGGAACCATAGATGGAGCCTGCCCAGACAGAGGGGAAGGTGGGGGGTACATACAGAATGAGAAACCACAGATGGAGCCTGCCCAGACAGAGCGGAAGGTGAGGGGCACATACAGAATGAGAAACCACAGATGGAGCCTGCCCAGACAGAGGGGAAGGTGAGGGGCACATACAGAATGAGGAACCACAGATGGACCCTGCCCAGACAGAGGGGAAGGTGAGGGATAAATACAGAATGAGGAACCACAGATGGACCCTGCCCAGACAGAGGGGAAGGTGGGGGGTACATACAGAATGAGAAACCACAGATCGAGCCTGCCCAGACAGAGGGGAAGGTGAGAGGTACATACAGAATGAGGAACCACAGATGGACCCTGCCCAGACAGAGGGGAAGGTGAGGGGTACATACAGAATGAGAAACCACAGATGGAGCCTGCCCAGACAGAGGGGAAGGTGAGAGGTACATACAGAATGAGGAACCACAGATGGAGCCTGCTTTTGCCAGTTCCCAGACTCTGAGTCAGGTGACCCCAAACTAGTGATAGGTGAATCTGACCTGTTTCACTTTGCCAAAAATTAGCAAAACGTCAAACATTTGCTGAAATGCACTGAAGTGTATTGCCGAATGACAATTTTTTTCACCCATTACAGTTTATGTCATTTTCACAGCGAAAGATTTCGCTCATCACTACCATTTTTATTATTACCATTATTATTATGACCATTATTATTGTGACCATTATTATTATTACCATTATTATTATTACCATTATTATTATTACCATTATTATTATGACCATTATTATTGTGACCATTATTATTATTACCATTATTATTATTACCATTATTAAAGAGGCGCTTTTGCAGCCGGGTGTCAGACGTCCACTTTTCCATTTTCGTTTATAAGAATGAATTTCATACTGTGCCGAGTGCCTTTTTCAAATCCCATCAGTTCCGACTCGCTACACGTTTCCAGGTCACGATAAACCCCATTGTAATTGGAAATGTCCTTATCTCCTGCTGACAAGCTGCCCTGCGGCCTCACTCTGTATTGTGTCGTGTGATAACCAGGAGAGGGGCCGAGGGTTTTCACCCCCGATCTAATGTAAGTGTAACGCTGACGTCTCCATTAGTCACCCCCGGAATTGCTCAGGGGATCACAGAAACGTCATGTGAAACATGGACCCCGTGGGAACAATGCGACTGCGCAATGGCTGTATCTTTATTCATGTGCAACAAGAGAATCTGATGGGGTTCAGCCTGAAGGTCAGTTAGGGGGAGATTTGGGGTGAGTGCTTATTTGTACCCTGGGTACCCCTGGAACTATAGCAGGGTGACACCCCAATGTTTCTATATATCTGTAACCTTGTTATGAGCTAAGGGGGCCCAGTCTGAAGGTCAGTTTGGGGGAGATTTGGGGTGAGTGATTATTTGTACCCTGGGTACCCCTGGAACTATAGCAGGGTGACACCCCAATGTTTCTATATATCTGTAACCTTGTTATGAGCTAAGGGGGCCCAGCCTGAAGGTCAGTTAGGGGGAGATTTGGGGTGAGGGCTTATTTGTACCCTGGGTACCCCTGGAACTATAGCAGGGTGACACCCCAATGTTTCTATATATCTGTAAACTTGTTATGAGCTAAGGTGGCCCAGTCTGAAGGTCAGTTAGGGGGAGATTTGGGGTGAGTGTTTATTTGTACCCTGGGTACCCCTGGAACTATAGCAGGGTGACACCCCAATGTTTCTATATATCTGTAACCTTGTTATGAGCTAAGGGGGCCCAGTCTGAAGGCCAGTTAGGGGGGGATTTGGGGTGAGTCTTTATTTGTGCCCTGGGTACCCCTGGAATTATAGCAGGGTGACACCCCAATGTTTCTATATATCTGTAACCTTGTTATGAGCTAAGGGGGCCCAGCCTGAAGGTCAGTTAGGGGGAGATTTGGGGTGAGTGCTTATTTGTACCCTGGGTACCCCTGGAACTATAGCAGGGTGACTGTTACCCCAATGTTTCTATATATCTGTAACCTTGTTATGAGCTAAGGGGGCCCAGTCTGAAGGTCAGTTAGGGGGAGATTTGGGGTGAGTGCTTATTTGTACCCTGGGTACCCCTGGAACTATAGCAGGGTGACACCCCAATGTTTCTATATATCTGTAACCTTGTTATGAGCTAAGGGGGCCCAGCCTGAAGGTCAGTTAGGGGGAGATTTGGGGTGAGGGCTTATTTGTACCCTGGGTACCCCTGGAACTATAGCAGGGTGACACCCCAATGTTTCTATATATCTGTAACCTTGTTATGAGCTAAGGTGGCCCAGTCTGAAGGTCAGTTAGGGGGAGATTTGGGGTGAGTGTTTATTTGTACCCTGGGTACCCCTGGAACTATAGCAGGGTGACACCCCAATGTTTCTATATATCTGTAACCTTGTTATGAGCTAAGGGGGCCCAGTCTGAAGGCCAGTTAGGGGGGGATTTGGGGTGAGTCTTTATTTGTGCCCTGGGTACCCCTGGAATTATAGCAGGGTGACACCCCAATGTTTCTATATATCTGTAACCTTGTTATGAGCTAAGGGGGCCCAGCCTGAAGGTCAGTTAGGGGGAGATTTGGGGTGAGTGCTTATTTGTACCCTGGGTACCCCTGGAACTATAGCAGGGTGACTGTTACCCCAATGTTTCTATATATCTGTAACCTTGTTATGAGCTAAGGGGGCCCAGTCTGAAGGTCAGTTAGGGGGAGATTTGGGGTGAGTGCTTATTTGTACCCTGGGTACCCCTGGAACTATAGCAGGGTGACACCCCAATGTTTCTATATATCTGTAACCTTGTTATGAGCTAAGGGGGCCCAGTCTGAAGGTCAGTTAGGGGGAGATTTGGGGTGAGTGCTTATTTGTACCCTGTGTACCCCTGGAACTATAGCAGGGGGAAATGTAGATATGTTACCTGGGAAGAATCTCAACATCACCCAAGATGGCTCCTTTAGTTTTATGCCATTACTGACAGGATCCTGATTGGTGGATCATACAGTATATAAATACATAATTAAACCTTACACTCGTCATTTAATTTTTCTGGCCAAAACCAAACCTTTCAGTAAGTCAAGTGGTCTAACATGATGCCCAGAGTCCACTCTCTGCTAGATTACCCAGTAGGCTATTCAAAAAAATGACGATATATCTGTACACAACATAAACAGGTTGTAATGCAGGGAAATTTCAGTACAAATGCAGGACTGCGGGTTGATCTTTCAAAATCTGGACGGCCTCGTTTAAAACAGGACAGTTGGGAGGTATGCTCTAGACATTTTTGGTGGCCGGCAGATTTTGGCCCCAAAATTGTATGAAATTGAGGAAAGTCACAGTAAAATGCGAGAATGCTTAAGGGACGGGAAACTGGGCTACAGAGCCAGAAATCAGGTAACTCAAGACTTCTACACAAGTCAGTCCCATTGCATGCTGGGTATTGTATTCTTACGTTAAACTTGGCAGTCGACAAATGGTTAAACAAAAACTACATTACCCAACATGCATTGGGAGACACAGGCTTGGCACATTAGGGCAAAAAAAAAACTTTGGATGGTTTCCAAAGCGCAAACCAGCCCAAAAACTAAAACCCGTCTGTGCTTTAAATTAGTAGCCCATAGCTACGGTTGCCACCTTTTCTGGGAAAAAAAATACCGGCCTTCAGATATAATTAACTTTTTTCCCTTTTCATAACAGTGGGATCAACCATCATTTTAACAGGCCAGGCCGGTTAAAACCCTATTTGCCACCCGACCGGTATTTTACTGGCCTGGCCGGTAAAAATGTTGGTTGATGCCAATGTTATTTATAGGGAAAACCCATAAACTATAGGAAGGCTGGTATTCTTTTTCCAGAAAAGGTGGCGACCCTACCCACAGCCCATGATTAAGTGTCCTTGCGGGTATGAAACGTGCGGGGCGGATGGAGATCTAGGGGTAAGCAGAGTAGGCACGTGCCTAGGGCACAAAGCTGGGGGGGGGCACCAGGCACGTACCTGCTCTGTCGCCTACCCCGTCTCTCCCCGACTGCCACTGGTATCTTTCGCATAAATGCGCTTCTGCGCATGCGCACACCTCATTTTGTGCCAAGTTTTGCGCATGACCAGTTGAGCGCGCACTGAGCCGGCGCCATGGCCGGGTTGGCCCGGCTCTGGTGGAGATGCAAGTATACATTTTTTGACTTTGACTAATAAATTGATTTTTTAACTAAAAATATTTTGGTCCTGTGGATCCGTTTGAGTGTCGGACAGTCCTGCTCTTTTTGTCGTATATCCTTTAAATTTGTAGCCTGATTTGTCTGGAACACCTCCAACCTGGCTCAGGGCTGCTGGGAGGGATTACCACCCCCACATGCCCATGACTTCGGCTGCACTGCTGGTTCTGACTCCCAAGAGAATTTAGCAAGGGAAAACTTTTTTTTTTAACAGAGGAGCCCACTGTTTCAGGAGTCAGACACCAGTAAGTGATTAACACTTTACAGGGGGGAAGCTAAAGTTCTAGGGGTGCATTTAAAGGACTGTTGCCCGTATCCCCCAGTTCAGCCCTTCCCTCGTGGCTCCCAGACCTTTCAGCACCAGCCCAGTCAGAAACTCTTCAGAACACAATAACCCACTCCAGTCCCACCCCAGCTCCCTCTTTTCACAATGTCTCCAGGCTACTTCCGGTTGGCAGGTAAACTTCCGGCCCCGCGCTCTGAGCTCACAGGTCCTGGCAGGGAAATGGACATTTTTTCCATCTTAAATGACGGATTTCCATGGGGTGGTGAGTAAGACGAGACACTTCACTTTGTCATTACATTCCTCTTAGGACTTGAGGTGGAACGCAACTTCCTGGTTAAATGGAACGCAAGAGTAGACAACGCGCAAGCGTACGGAAGGCGGTGAGGACGCGTGCAGGTCTGTACCAATCAGATTGTCTGGGGGCGTGAGCTTGCCGTCCAGTCGCAATTCAGCGGTGTTACGTGATCAGCAGTATGGCTTCCCTCCAGGCAAATGCAACTATTTCTTTGCAGGTCAGTTAAACATCCCTATGTAGGACTTTTTTAGGGAAGCCTTTAAAAATGCATTTGCCCTGGGACACCACCACTACTTAGGGGTCCCCTTGGTGGGACTTTATTAAAAATGCCAAATTACCCAGCAGCCCCCTTTCCAGTTTTGATGTTTGTTCTGGCCAGGCTGGAAGGAGAATATTCCTACAGAAAGAATGGGGAATGCTTGCTGTGAGATAAGGTTTGTGTAAATTCTGTACAGTATTAAAGGAATTGTGCACCTCTAGATTAACTTTTAGTATTTTTTTAGTATCAAGAGAGGTTTTCATTATTTGTGGCTTTTGATTTATTTAGCTTTTTATTCAGCAGCTCTCCAGTAATTTCAACACTCTGGTTTGTAGAGTCCAAATTTCCCTAGCAACCATGCACTGATTTGAATTAGAGACTGGAATAGGAATAGGAGAGGCCTGAATAGAAAGAGGAGGAATAAAAAGTAGCAATAACAATACATTTGTAGCCTTACAGAGCATTTGTTTTTTAGATGGGGTCAGTGACCCCCATTTGAAAGTTAGAAAGAGTAAGAAGAAGAAGGGAAATAATTCAAAAACTATGAAAAAGAGAATCAGCCATTCTATAATATACTAAAAGCGAACTTAAAAGTGAACCGCCCCTTTAATATAGTAACATAGTAAGTTAGGTTGAAAAAAGACACACGTCCATCAAGTGCAACCTTTTAACTGCCAGTTGATCCAGAGGAAGGCAAAAACCCATCTGAAGCCTCTCCAATTTGCCTCAGAGGGGGAAAAATTCCTTCCTGACTCCAAAATGGCAATGGGACCAGTCCCTGGATCAACTTGTACTATGAGCTCTCTCCCATATCCCTGTATTCCCTCACTTGCTAAACACCATCCAACCCCTTCTTATACCTATCTAATGTATCAGCCTGTACCACTGATTCACTTCCCAGCTCTCCCTGTAACACCCCTTTCCCTCCTCTAATCTCATTGGCTCCCTCCTGTCTGCTGGGAGGAGCTACTGGTGAATAAAGCATCCGACCCTTCCTTGTACCTATCTAATGTATCAGCCTGTACCCCTGATTCACTTCCCAGCTCTCCCTGTAACACCCCTTTCCCTCCTCTAATCTCATTGGCTCCCTCCTGTCTGCTGGGAGGAGCTACTGGTGAATAAAGCATCCGACCCTTCCTTATACCTATCTAATGTATCAGCCTCTTTGACTAGTAAAGCAAAGCCCTGGATAGGGAATTTACTAGTCACACATAATATTTGCTGACTCTGTGTCTTTCCCCCATTACAGTACCAAACTGCACCCCTGGAGTCCAGTCATATTCCTGGTTCCCCGCACTCGGTCCATGTTCTTCTGGAGGGTTATTCCAAAGATGTGGGAGGGGACATGTTCCAGGCAGACGGCTCGGTCACCCTCATACAGGGACCTCTGACTGTGCTGGTTGACACTGCAGGGCCGTGGTCCCGCGATTCCCTTCTTCAGTCTCTTCAGAATCAGGGTGTAGCTCCTGCTGACGTCACCCATGTGATCTGCACCCACGGACACTCTGACCATGTGGGAAACCTTAACCTTTTCTCTCACGCAGAGATCCTGGTGTCCTATGATCTGTGGCGCAACGGTTACTATGTGGCTCACGACTTCCGTGCTGGAGTCCCTTACGTGTTGCCTGGAGGAGAGGGACTGGAAGTGGTGGCTACTCCTGGTCACACGGGAAGTGATATCTCGCTCCTTGTGCCTGGCACCTCTCTAGGGACCGTTGTAGTGGCCGGAGACCTCTTTGAGCGGGAAGGAGATGGAGATAGTTGGCGGCCATTAAGTGAAGATCCAGAGAGGCAGGAGGACAGCAGAGCAGCCATACTAAAGGTGGCAGATGTGATAATACCTGGGCATGGGCCACCATTTAGGGTCATAAAGCATGGGCAACTTGCTCAACAAGAGACAAAGAATAACTAAGGAGCGAGAAAATGCTGTGCCCGGCAAGGTCTGCCTACTGCCTATTCTCATAGTAGGACTGTAATAAAGACTATCCATACAGAAAAATTCCTGCCACGGCAAATGTGTGATTATAAGTGGTTAGATCTTTCTGCCCAGTTACTCCAAGCTTGCTGCTCCCAAAAGCTGGTACAGTGGTCATTGAGGTAAAGGGTCTGACAATCAGCAGGAGTTACAGAGGTTCCTGGGCTGCTTTAGGGACTATATCAATGGACCAACGACACCCAGTCTGCTACAGTGAGGATATTAAATAACGTGTACTGGCACCAAGGCTGCTACACTGAGTGTACATGTAGTAATCTAAGGGCTTTCCTGATTAAATGATAAGTAAACCTTTAAAATAAGTGAATGTAAAATTTTCTGACCACCAAGTAGACAAGGAAATTGTCAGGGGAAAGAAAGAGGCTGCTCTGAAGTTCTTCTGCTTAGGAAAGATGTGAGAAAGGTTTCTAATTCTTTTCCTAAGCAGAAGAACATCAGCCTCTTTCTTTCTCCTGACAACTTCCTTGACTACTTGCTGGTCAGACTGGTGGGAAACTGACCAGCAGGTGGCGCTGTTGTAACAAAATTCATTCATATTAACAGTACATGTATCCCTTAATATCTTGGAATAAAAACAAAATAAATGGATGTAAATTACAAAAATGCTTAGAATAGCCCCCTCGTCAATTACACATTAATTTATTTTAAAGGTTTACTTATCCTTTAAATGAATCATATTGATTTCTTGTTTACTTAGGTAAGAATTCATACATCCCACCCTAACTGCAGTTAACTTCCCTGGGCACTAGTGTGGCTCCATCCCAGGGGTTTCCCTTTGCTGTTGCACTCACTGTCACACACTCACTGTCACACACTCACTGTCACACACTCACTGTCACACTCATAGTCACAAACAGATGTGCCCAGGTGGGGGGGGGGAAGTACCTGGATATGGGTGAGAACTGCAGCCAGCAAACTTTGTGTGTGTGTCCCACAGTGATAGGATTCCCTCTGAGCCGTATGTTTCGCTGCCCCTGGCTCAGAGCCATTTAGGGGCTGGAGAGAAAAAAGCACAAAAAAACTGAAGGCACATTGACCCCCCGACACAAAGTATTTGGCTGCCACTGTGTGTTACCAGTGTGACTGAGCAGCAGATCAATAGATGAAACTTTGACGGCTTTAGGAAAGAATGTTGTGTAACAGTTGTGATGTCACTTACACGGAACTAGTGATAAATCTTTCCATATTCTGCCTGATGTAAAGTCATTCTGCTGATCTGTAAAGAGATACAGTATCATCAAGCCATAAACATTTAGTGACTAAATACTTGTTGTCTTCCTTCTCATGAGGCTCAGTGTTGTGTTTAGAGGATTTCCAAACAACTTCATTAACCAATTATATTCTTTTTCATTGTAAAACTAGCGTGGCAGCAATTGCAGCAGTGTTACTGTGGGATAGCAGGTATAGTAGGGAGAGATGTGTCTATAGTAACAGTGGATAATAGTCTCTGGGAAGGGAGTGTGACTGTGGGATAGCAGGTATAGTAGGGAGAGATGGTGCCTATAGTAACAGTGGGATAATAGTCTCTGGGAAGGGAGTGTGACTGTGGGATAGCAGGTATAGTAGGGAGAGATGGTGCCTATAGTAACAGTGGATAATAGTCTCTGGGAAGGGAGTGTGACTGTGGGATAGCAGGTATAGTAGGGAGAGATGGTGTCTATAGTAACAGTGGATAATAGTCTCTGGGAAGGGAGTGTGACTGTGGGATAGCAGGTATAGTAGGGAGAGATGTGTCTATAGTAACAGTGGATAATAGTCTCTGGGAAGGGAGTGTGACTGTGGGATAGCAGGTATAGTAGGGAGAGATGGTGCCTATAGTAACAGTGGGATAATAGTCTCTGGGAAGGGAGTGTGACTGTGGGATAGCAGGTATAGTAGGGAGAGATGGTGCCTATAGTAACAGTGGATAATAGTCTCTGGGAAGGGAGTGTGACTGTGGGATAGCAGGTATAGTAGGGAGAGATGGTGTCTATAGTAACAGTGGATAATAGTCTCTGGGAAGGGAGTGTGACTGTGGGATAGCAGGTATAGTAGGGAGAGATGGTGTCTATAGTAACAGTGGGATAATAGTCTCTGGGAAGGGAGTGTGACTGTGGGATAGCAGGTATAGTAGGGAGAGATGGTGTCTATAGTAACAGTGGGATAATAGTCTCTGGGAAGGGAGTGTGACTGTGGGATAGCAGGTATAGTAGGGAGAGATGGTGTCTATAGTAACAGTGGATAATAGTCTCTGGGAAGGGAGTGTGACTGTGGGATAGCAGGTATAGTAGGGAGAGATGGTGCCTATAGTAACAGTGGATAATAGTCTCTGGGAAGGGAGTGTGACTGTGGGATAGCAGGTATAGTAGGGAGAGATGGTGCCTATAGTAACAGTGGATAATAGTCTCTGGGAAGGGAGTGTGACTGTGGGATAGCAGGTATAGTAGGGAGAGATGGTGTCTATAGTAACAGTGGGATAATAGTCTCTGGGAAGGGAGTGTGACTGTGGGATAGCAGGTATAGTAGGGAGAGATGGTGTCTATAGTAACAGTGGATAATAGTCTCTGGGAAGGGAGTGTGACTGTGGGATAGCAGGTATAGTAGGGAGAGATGGTGCCTATAGTAACAGTGGATAATAGTCTCTGGGAAGGGAGTGTGACTGTGGGATAGCAGGTATAGTAGGGAGAGATGGTGCCTATAGTAACAGTGGATAATAGTCTCTGGGAAGGGAGTGTGACTGTGGGATAGCAGGTATAGTAGGGAGAGATGGTACCTATAGTAACAGTGGATAATAGTCTCTGGGAAGGGAGTGTGACTGTGGGATAGCAGGTATAGTAGGGAGAGATGGTGTCTATAGTAACAGTGGATAATAGTCTCTGGGAAGGGAGTGTGACTGTGGGATAGCAGGTATAGTAGGGAGAGATGGTGTCTATAGTAACAGTGGATAATAGTCTCTGGGAAGGGAGTGTGACTGTGGGATAGCAGGTATAGTAGGGAGAGATGGTGCCTATAGTAACAGTGGATAATAGTCTCTGGGAAGGGAGTGTGACTGTGGGATAGCAGGTATAGTAGGGAGAGATGGTGCCTATAGTAACAGTGGATAATAGTCTCTGGGAAGGGAGTGTGACTGTGGGATAGCAGGTATAGTAGGGAGAGATGGTACCTATAGTAACAGTGGATAATAGTCTCTGGGAAGGGAGTGTGACTGTGGGATAGCAGGTATAGTAGGGAGAGATGGTGTCTATAGTAACAGTGGATAATAGTCTCTGGGAAGGGAGTGTGACTGTGGGATAGCAGGTATAGTAGGGAGAGATGGTGCCTATAGTAACAGTGGATAATAGTCTCTGGGAAGGGAGTGTGACTGTGGGATAGCAGGTATAGTAGGGAGAGATGGTGCCTATAGTAACAGTGGATAATAGTCTCTGGGAAGGGAGTGTGACTGTGGGATAGCAGGTATAGTAGGGAGAGATGGTACCTATAGTAACAGTGGATAATAGTCTCTGGGAAGGGAGTGTGACTGTGGGATAGCAGGTATAGTAGGGAGAGATGGTGTCTATAGTAACAGTGGATAATAGTCTCTGGGAAGGGAGTGTGACTGTGGGATAGCAGGTATAGTAGGGAGAGATGGTGTCTATAGTAACAGTGGATAATAGTCTCTGGGAAGGGAGTGTGACTGTGGGATAGCAGGTATAGTAGGGAGAGATGGTGCCTATAGTAACAGTGGATAATAGTCTCTGGGAAGGGAGTGTGACTGTGGGATAGCAGGTATAGTAGGGAGAGATGGTGCCTATAATAACAGTAGATAATAGTCTCTGGGAAGGGAGTGTGACTGTGGGATAGCAGGTATAGTAGGGAGAGATGGTGTCTATAGTAACAGTGGATAATTGTCTCTGGGAAGGGAGTGTGACTGTGGGATAGCAGGTATAGTAGGGAGAGATGGTGCCTGTAGTAACAGTGTTAGTCAGCACTGTATTGTGAGAGTGGTGGGAGGAGGCATCTAGGTTAGTGATGTTTGGGCTGACTCAAAACACATGAGACCCGGATGGGTTAGGGCGGCTCCTGCACAAAATCTTCGGGTTACGGGTGGGTCCAGGTTGAGATATTCTCTTGCTCTCTATTCCCCCGCCTGTAACCTGGCACTGCCGGCTTCCGGTGCCTAAATTAATAGACTGGCGCAAGCCCCCACTCTGCCCCTTTTGTGATGGGTCGGGTGTCCCACCACTCACCCCTTAAACACAGCATTTGCCCCAGGACAGCTAAATGGCCTTTGAAATGTTGTTGATGTTGCGTGTGAGTAAAGACAAGATTTCCTCTGTGTGACTTGCTGCACCCATTTTCCACATCACACACGTCACACACGTCACACACATCACACACAATGTCTCCGGGGCCTGAACACAATGTTATAGGTGTCGGTGCAACACTGAAAGGGGGCCGAGGAAGTAACATCTCGAGGCAGGTATTAATTCTGGGGTGCCCTGTCCCCATTATATAAAAGTGCATTTGTCAGGCAGGCGGTTGCATTGTGCAGTTATTAAGCTGCATGTACTGACGCCAGTAAATTTGCGTGGCAGTTGCATGGGCACAACTCTGCACAGAAGTTGCTGGATTTAGAAAAACACCAGAAATCACATACACGTCTATTTTATTATGATGATGCAGCACCGATCCCAGGGGTGCAGAAGGTTCAAATGTCTGAGGGTGGAATCGTTCCACGTTCTGATTGGATGCTGCACTGACACTCCCCATTTATTATTAGCTTTTTTATAACAATTGTTCCTCCTTATCTGCAGCTTCTGGTGGAGATAACCCGTAACAGGTGTAATCAATGCAAATAGGAGTTACGGTATTTAAAAGGGCGGTTCGCCTTCGAATTAACTTTTAATGTGTTTAAGGGCTCTTACAGACGAGCGTTTGAAGCTGCGCTCTCCTGCGTTCCGTTTTTATGCGTTCAGCCACAGGGGAGCGCAGGAGTAGACGCATTCAGTTTTTTTCAATGGGGCTGTACTCACACAGGCGCGTGTAGGCACCGAACGCAGGAAAAATGCAGCATGTTGCGTCTCAACCTGCGTTTGGCGCCTACATGCACCTGTGTGAGTACAGCCCCATTGAAAAAAACTGAATGCGTCTACTGTGATCCCCTGCGGCTGAACGCATAAAAACGGAACGCAGGAGAGCGCAGCTTCAAACGTTAGTCTGTAAGAGCCCTTAGAATGACCAATTCTAAGCAACTTTCCAATTGGCTTTCGTTATGTATTTTTCTTTCGTTTTTTTAACGATTTACCTTTCTCTTCTGGTTCTTTCAAGCTTTCAAATGGTGGTCACTGAACCCATCTACAAAACAAACGCTCTGTAAGTCTACACATTTATTGCTAATTTTATTACTCATCTTTCTATCCAGGCCTCTCCAGTCTCTTATTCAAATAAATGCATGGTTGCTGGGGTCATTTCGACCCTAGTAACCAGTTTTCAATCCAGTAAACCAACCAGGGGTAGATTTATTAGTGGCTCATCCTCTTTAAAGGGGAAATGTACCTAACCTAACTGCCATTTCTGTTTCTCATCCACTTCAGGTTTAATCTGTCCACATAAGCAGCACTGGTTTATTATAGTAGGAACGCTCAGTATTTGCTCAGCAGCCTGCTGGAACCTTTATATAAACAGGTTATCTCTCAGCAAACATGGAAGGAGGGCCCCACCCGGGAATATTATCTGTATTTGTTAAATAAATAGCGGAATCTGGATAAACGACAACTTTTGTCACATTGTGTTTGAAGTCAACTGACATAAAGGCTGGATCCGACTTGGCCCAAAGGATTCAGATGAAGAGGCCTGGGACTGGCATGAGTTAATATTGTCTGGATCTGCTGGAGATCATTAATGGCTGAACGCAGTCACACAGCCGCCCCCGTAATATCTCTGTGTACCGACATCATCAATATCCTTTATTGATTAGAATATAGCGATGCTCGTGTAACCCTTTCCTGGCACTTATTGAGGCACGGTTATAGCTCAGTATACGCTGGGCCACTAGCACAGCCATGATGGTACCTACAAATGACTCCCGGTAGGATATGTATTGTTACAGTTCAGTTCCTGGGTTGTGTTGGTCACCACCTGGGCAGATTACCAGCCAGTGGGTCAGTCTGACTTTAGAGATGGAACTCCAAGCCCTCTACAGGCACAGCTCCCATCTTGCTCTCCCAGAGTGTGTTTGATAGCCTATCTATCTACCTAGTCTAGCCTATCTACCTATGTATCAGAGCCAAATGCAGGTGCCTCCTAGGTCCTCCTTCTTTCCCAGATGTCTCCTGGGGCTTCCAGCATCTCACAGGCACAGTTTGCATCACCTGACTAAACAAGTCACACCCCCACTGCTGACCAGGTCATGACATTGTGGTAGTGCCGCACAAGACTAAGCAGCAGGAGAAGGTTGCCCACCTTGAATATCCAACCTTTGGTCAGGTTTACCTTAGTTATAATACAGATACAGGAATATAATACAAATATAGGAAAGAACGTTGTGCCATTCAAGTTCCAAGAATATCGAGGCCGGCCAATAAGTAAACCTCCCAAAATCCCATACTAACTCATCTCCAAGCTGGGTTCTCCGGGGTATCCTAAAGAGACATTCTCCCCAAATCTCACACTAACTGACCTCAATGATGAGTTTTAGAAATATCTAGGAGAGCAAATAGGCATTCTCCCCAAATCTCACCCTAACTGGCTTCAAGCTGGGGTTTAGAAACATCTAGTAGAGCAAATAGGTGTTCTCCCCAAATCTCACCCTAACTGGCCTTCAAACTGGGTTATAGAAACATCTAGGAAAGCGAATAGGCGTTCTTCCCAATTCTCATCCTAACTGACCTTCAAACTGGGGTTTAGAAATATCTAGGAGAGCAAATAAGTGTTCTCCCAAGTCTCACCCTAACTGGCCTTCAAGCTGGGTTTTAGAAATATATAGAGCAGCAAATAGGTGTTCTTCCAAATCTCACCCTAACTGGCCTTCAAACTGGGTTTTAGAGATATCTAGGAGAGCAAATAGGTGTTCTCCCCAAATCTCACCCTAACTGGCCTTCAAGCTGGGTTTTAGAAATATATAGAAGAGCAAATAGGTGTTCTTTCAAATCTCACCCTAACTGGCCTTCAAACTGGGTTTTAAAAATATCTAGGAGAGCAAATAGGCGTTCTTTCAAATCTCACCCTATCTGGCCTTCAAACTGGGTTTTAGAAATATCTAGGAGAGCAAATAGGCGTTCTCCCCAAGTCTCACCCTAACTGACCTTCAAGCTGGGTTTTAGGAAAATCTAGGAAAGCAAATAGGCGTTCTTCCCAATTCTTATCCTAACTGGCCTTCAATCTGGGTTTTAGAAATAACTAGGAGAGCAGATAGGTGTTCTCCCCAAGTCTCACCCTAACTAGCCTTCAAGATGGGTTTTTAGAAATATCTAGGAGAGCAAATAAGCCTTCTCCCCAAATCTCACCCTAACTGGCTTTCAAGATGGATTTTAGAAATAACTAGGAGAGCAAATAGACATTCTCCCTAAATCTCACCTTAACTGGCTTTCAAGCTGGTTTTTAGACATATCTAGGACAGCAAATAGGCGTTCTCCCCAAACTCACCCTAACTGGTCTTCAAGTTGGATTTTAGAAACATCTAGGAGAGCAAATAGGCATTCTCCCCAAATCTCACCCTAACAGGCCGGCTACGACACTCTTTCAGGCCCTCCCAAAAGGGCAACCCCACATTTTGGGGACTACTGTCCCACACTAATATGTGACAAAATATTGGTAAGTCAGTCTCTGGTATAAGCCAATTAGCAGCCAAGGAACCTTAGGTATATCATCTGATGGCTCTTTGTAAATACCTAAAAAAAAAAATAATTACGAATAGTGTGGTCTAATGAAAGTGAAAATTCCTATTGGGTGCAATGGTTTAGTGACCTCAAATGGGCCGAGGGGTTGTGGTGCTGATATCCAGAATATCCTCCTTCTCCCTTCCATTGTTTGACCTTCCAGTTGTTGACTACAGTTCCCAGTCATGTTGTTGTCTGATCACTGAGCACTAACAACAGGGGCAGCATTGGCCTCTGCATTGGGGGGGGGCAAAGAAGAGATAAGAATGCAAGGGATATGTTTTGGGATTTTGGGTAACAATTGATGTTATGAGTAGATAAGTTGCTTGGAATGATTGTGTGATACTACATTGATCTGTGTCATTGTCTCAGGGTGGGGATGAATAGGGAGCCGTGCCTGGCTGAGTTTGGCTAAGAGTCATGTGAAATGGAAAAAACGTCATCCTCCCAATCTATCTACAGAAAGTCCAAACTCCAGCATCCCATGACTGCCACTTATCTTATCTGCAGGGATAGGCCTGGCTATAAATCCCAGGAAACACAGGTCTGAAACCATTCTGTGCTGTTTTTCCTGCCACCATGTGTACCGGCAAGTGTTCCAAGTTCATCGGGATCTCTCTCTTCCCCTTCTCCATCATCTGCATCATTGCCAACATCTTACTCCTCTTCCCTGGATTCGGTGTGGAGGCAATCCAAGATGCAGGCAGCAGGATGACCCCTGAGGTTCTCTACCTTGGGGGGATCATTGGAGGGGGCTTCTTGGTAAGTTCAGATTGTTTCTTGCCTTGGTTTTGGAACCCTTCCATCTTGCCACCAATGTCTGGAATGTCTCTAGACTTGTAAACGAGAAGTTGAGTTTACAATTAGTATTTCATATAAAGTAGAATATGGTTGACCATTGGGGTGTATGTATGTGTGGGTGCCATAAGGAAGAAGGACACAGACTGAGCACCAGAAGCATTGACAATAATGATATTGTAGACTGACACTGCCCAACTGGTTGCAAGGGCAGTTCTGAGTGCTACTTAGCTATCTAATGCTGGGCCTCCATATTGACTGAGAAGTCTATAAGCAAGTGATTCCACAATTGCCCCCCACTGTCTTTGTCAAAATCAGGACCCTGGCCATCTCCTCCTATTTGCTACACCCTAAGGACAGAGGGGCGGGGCATATGTGGCCCTACCAAGGTTTCAAAAATGTTTAGCATTTTATTATGTGTTTTACCATTTAAATTTATTTTTATATTGAAGTATTTGGTTAAAGAGGATGTAACCCCCGAAACAGAATCTTGTCTAATGAACTTCTTTTTTTGTGCCATTAACTTGAATTGAAAAATGCAGAATAAAGAGGAGAATAAGACCACGATGACTGGTTTTCTAATTAATAAATCCCATGATCTCTGTTTCTCCCTGCAGGTTCTGATTCCTGCCATTCACATTCTGGCCACGGGACAAAGGAAAAACTGCTGCAACAATCGCTGTGGGGTGAGTAGTCTGATGAGAGTGTCTTTTATGAGCCTCAGCTACTATATATTTATATATGCTGTATATTTGCCTTCTTTCTGTGCCAGTGCCAACAGGAACTATATATGCAATACCAAAGAAATGGCTCATTCCCCTTAAAAACTCAACAAAGAATTAGGCTTCAATTTCTTCTTGTTTTGGGGTTTCGGTACCAGCCCAAGGCAACTCCAGCCAGGGCCAGAACTAGGGGTAGGAAGTAAGGCAGCTCCCTAGGGCACAATAATAGGGGGGTGCTTGGCAGCTACCTCTAAAATTGTCTTCTGCCTACCCTTAGTCAGTGTTTGGACCACCCTCTCCCTTCCGTCATGCTCCCACCCTCCTCTCCCTCCATCGCTCGCCCCCCTTTCTCTCCCCTCTGTTGCTCACCCCTTCCTCCCTCCTCTCCCCTCCATCAACCACCCCTTACTCCTTTCCCCTCCATCGCTCACACTTCCCTCCTCTCCCCTCCCTCGCTCAACCCTCCCTCCTCTCCGTTGCTCAACCCTCCCCCTCCATCGCTCAACACCCCACTCCCTTCTCTCCCCTCCATCGCTCACCCCTCCCTCCTCTCCCCTCCATCACTCTCCCTCCTTTCTCAACCCTTCCTCCCTCCTCTCCCCTCCATCGCCCACCCCTTCCTCCTCTTCCCTCCATCGCTCACCCCCAACCCTCCTTCCTCTTCCCTCCGTCGCTCAACCCTCCTTCCTCTTCCCTCCATTGCTCAACCCTCCCTCCTCTCCCCTCCATTGCTCAACCCTCCCTCCTCTCCGTCGTTCACCCCTCCCTCCTCTCCCCTCCGTCGCGAAACCTCTCCCCCTTCTGTCACTCAACCCTCCCTCCTCTCCCCTCTGTTGCACAACCCTCCCTCCTCCACTCACCCCTCCCTCCTCTCCCCTCCATCACTCACCCCTCCCTCCTTCCTCTCCCCTCCATGCGCAGGGGGGGGGGTTGTCCAGCTGGTTTGCCTAGGGCTCTGACCCCAGCCCTTTAGCAGGGAAGATCTGTGTCTCCAAAGATGCCCCAGTAGCGCCCCATCTTCTTTTCTGTTGATTCATTGCACATGATCTGTGCTGCTGTCACTTACTGAGCCTATATATATATAAATGTCACCATATAAGGCCGATAATTAATTCAGATTCACACAGCAGCATAGAAATCAGTGCAGTCTGCATCATAATTGATCAATAACCAGCCCAGTAGCATCAGCTCATACGTTCTACTACTGGTGTGATCATTTCCCACAACCCCTAACCATAGCATCTCAGCAGCAGCCCAGAGATTACTGAGCATGTGCAGTGCCACTGACACACAAAATATGCCTGACAAGATCAAAGATGGGGAGTGGCTGGGGACAACTTTGAAGTCCTGGATTATTACTGATATTGAGCTGCTGAACCTCTAATGTAAAATACTAATTGAAGGACTGGGTATGGATGGGAGTTAAAGCCTTCAGGCTGCAGGTTCCTGGGTTTGATGATAAGAAAGCTGATCTCCTGCTGAAGAGAATATTGTGGCCCTTCAGGGTCTGAGCTGTGTAATAATGTATCAGGTCTAAGTTGTTTAACCCTTTGTCTCCCTCAGATGTTCCTGTCCATCATCTTTGCAGCTATTGGGTTGGTTGGAGCAGTATATGCCCTGACTGTGTCTGCCTTTGGAATGGTCTATGGGCCTGTCTGTGAGTTCAGGAATTCTACTGGTGCATTGGTTTGGGGACAGATCTTCAAAGACAACATTAAAAACTTCAGGTACATTTCCCTCCAATGACCAATTTATTAACCATTGATTGCACATTGCTTGCAGGGGCAAATACACACTTTGTGATAACAGTGTGCCTTTAAGATGCCCATGTATCTGTAACCAGCACCTACCCCTCACTCCTGTAACCACCACCTACTGATCACCTCCTGTAACCACCACTTACCCCTCACCCCCCGTAACCACCCCTCACCCCTGTAACCACCACTTACCATGTCTGTTCTGTGTCTCTCTTGCAGTAATGAGAGTTACCTCTTCAATAAGGACCTCTGGCAATTGTGTGAGAAACCAGATAATGTGGCGGTGTTCAACATTTCTCTCTTTTCCATCGTCCTGACTGCCAGTGCCATAGAAATCATTCTGTGTGTTGTACAAGTTGTCAACGGCCTCGCCGGCTGCCTCTGTGGCACCTGCCAGAAAAAATAAATGAGGTGAATATTAAATATATGTACAGCTTTGTCCAATCACGGCCTCACAGGCACCCACATGGACTATCCCCTCCTACAGTATATACACACAGTGACTCCACCCACATGGACTATCCCCTCCTACTGTATATACACACAGTGACTCCACCCACAGGGACTATCCCCTCCTACTGTATATACACACAGTGACTCCACCCACAGGGACTATCCCCTCCTACTGTATAAACACACAGTGACTCCACCCACATGGACTATTCCCTCCTACTGTATATACACACAGTGACTCCACCCACAGGGACTATCCCCTCCTACTGTATATACACACAGTGACTCCACCCACAGGGACTATCCCCTCCTACTGTATGCATGGGTCACTGGGCAGCCTTGCAACACTGGGGTCCTGAGTTCAATTCCAGCTTGGACACTACCTACAAGGAGTGGTATATATATATATATATATAATATATATATATATATATATATATATATATATTCTAATTATTATATGGTATTTTGCTCTTATTGTTTAATGTTTTTTCTTTTAGACTGACATGCCCCACACCCTATGGCTTCCCTGATTTCCTGTGTCCAAAGTTGTCTTCTCCAGAGGCTGGTTCCTTTGAGAGTCTCCACTGCTTCATGGTCTATCCCACCAGTTGATTTGCCATTTCCTGGGATGGAGGCATTGACTTTATACCTGTACTTGTATATAGATGCAGGGCCACCATCTGCTGGCAGAAATGTTGGTACTGCGTGCTTGTGTTTATGGGGGTCCCCACATGATTAACTTTACTCCAAAGTTTCTGATGGTGGCCCTGCATAGATGTCCGTAGGCAGAATGAAAGGGTGTCCACCCCAGATGAAGCCACTCTATATCTCCCATGTGAGGGATGCTGGGAGCTTTGCACTGGTGTACATATCATTTGTATTTATAATTTGTGTAAATAGCTGTTTCTCAATAAACCAAATACAAACATGTTCTTTTAAGAGATTCATTTGTCCTTGTTTCTTGGATTCCCAGTCCAGATACAACTTTGCTTTCTCAAAAGGGTTCAACCAACTGGGTTGTTGTTGTGTTTTGGGTAGCAGAGGATGAGTAGAGTATAACAGTGCTTTATTAGCAGAGTCATGCAGGCATTACACAACAGTAACTTTTACTTTAACTTTTAAGCTGTCCAGGAAGTATGCACAGTATAAGTCTGAGCAAAGTGACATCTATAGGCCATTTGTATAAACACCACATATTCCCCCTATAGTAGGAAAGCATTTGGACAACTATAATAAACAGCAACAATTAAACAGTAAGCATTTTAAAACAATATTATACATTTACCAAAGTCCTTGGTCCATGCAGGTAGTTTTCTGGTTCTCTCAGTACGCCTTATAGGTTCACTTTCTTCTGGCCCATTGCAGTTGACATCAGGAGTAGGAAAATGTCCTTCATCAAATGGAGCTTCTCCAAAGTCATATCTAACAGGAGCAAGATGACTTGCATTCCATATGCGTCCATCAGACAGTTCATATGTGTATGGTCCTTGCTGGTGTCTCACTTCAAGTGGTGTAGTAAATTTAGATTGTCCTTGTTTCAGTATTCCTGGTTTCTTAATTCTGATTAAAGATCCAGGCTGAAAGAAACCAGGAATACCGAAACAAGGACAATCTAAATTTACTACACCACTTGAAATGAGAGACATTTTCCTTGCACCACGTTTTCTGTCAGTATAAGCCTTGCATTTAGCTTGTTGACGTTTCACAATGTCAGCAGTAGATGATTTTGTAGGCACAGTATTTTGTGGAAGTTTGATGTCTGCAACATGTAACTTAGTGCGCATCTGTCTGCCATGTAATAATTCATCTGGAGATGATTGGGTTGTTGCATGGCGCGTTGCTCTGTAGTTATGTAGGAACTCTGTTGTAAATACTTTCCAAGATTACCCAGTAAGATTTGCTGTCTGTAGTGCTTCTTTCAGACTTCTGTTGAATCACTTGATTTCTCCATTTGCTTGTGGGTAATACACTGAAGATTTCCAATGCACAATATTCCTCTCTCTCAGAAAGGATTCAAACTCATATGAGACAAACTGTGGTCCGTTGTCTGATATTAACTCCTTTGGATTACCTTCTCTGCTGAAGACTGTAGACAGAAATGTTATTACTGTAGCTGATGTTATATGAGAAACAAATGCAATTTCAGGACATTTACTGTAATAGTCTATCAAGGTTATAGCAAATCTACAGTCTATAGGAGCATCTGTAAAAGGACCCACAATATCAATAGCAAGTTTTTCCCATGCTGAATCAGGGAATGGTACTGGCTGAAGTGGTGGTGTATGTGTGATAGCTGTTTTGTCATGATTCTGACAAGTAACACAAGAATCAATGGCAGTTACCAAATCAGCATCCATTGCTGGCCACCAGTATAGTTCTTGTGGTCTTTGTTTTGTACGTACAATTCCTTGATGACTCTCATGTGCAAGTTATATGAGCTTTTCTCGCAAGGTCTCTGGTACCAGTAAACGGTGAGCTCCACGGACAACATAGCCATCTACTAAGGACAGTTCATGTCTAATCCTGTAGAAAGGTTGAAGATCAGGACTGAGTTTCTTCTCAGCATTTGGCCATTTGCTTTATAAGATGTCCCGTAGTTTTACTTGAATTGCACATGTGAGGCAAGCTTTCTTAAAACAGCAGCTGTAACTGTAGATGATAGTAAATCAGTCAATGCTACAACTTCTATGTCCTCACCCAGTGTATCAGAAGCTGCAGGTAAAGGTAAACATGAAAAACAATCAGCAGTAACATTTTTCAAACCTGGTTTGTATTGCATTGTGTAGTTGAAATTCAGTAGCCTTGCTGACCATCTAGTTATACGCATTCCAGCTCTTCCTAGTCGCTTTGTTGTAAGCAGTGTAGTTAAAGGGCTATGATCAGTGCATAAGGTAAATTCTCTACCCCATAGGTAGGTTCTCCATTTTTATGTTGCCCAAACACATACTAGAGCTTCTTTTTCAACAGTTGAAAACTTACCCTCTGTCTCTGTAAGTGTTCTGAATGCAAATGCAACAGTTTTCTCTGTATGATCAGCATGGATCTGTGTGAGAACTGCACCAATGCCATAGTCTGAAGCATCTGTAGTACCATAGTGGGTAGTGCAGGATTAAATAAAGCTAGTGCTGGACTGTTTACAATTAGCTGTTTCACTATTTCAAAGCGATGTTGAGCAGACTATTTCACCCTCTCCTCCTCTATCTAGAGTTACCTAGATTTCCTTTACTAGAGATGTCGCGAACTGTTCGCCGGCGAACTTGTTCGCGCGAACATCGGGTGTTCGCGCTCGCCGGAAGTTCGCGAACGTCGCGCGACGTTCGCCATTTTGGGTTCGCCATTGTTGGCGCTTTTTTTTGCCCTCTCACCCCAGACCAGCAGGTACATGGCAGCCAATCAGGAAGCTCTCCCCTGGACCACTCCCCTTCCCTATAAAAACCGAAGCCCTGCAGCGTTTTTTCACTCTGCCTGTGTGTGCTGAAGAGATAGTGTAGGGAGAGAGCTGCTGCCTGTTAGTGATTTCAGGGACAGTTGAAAGTTTGCTGGCTAGTAATCGTTTTGATACTGCTCTGTTATTGGAGGGACAGAAGTCTGCAGGGGTTTGAGGGACATTTAAGCTTAGGTAGCTTTGCTGGCTAGTAATCTACCTTCTACTGCAGTGCTCTGTATGTAGCTGCAGTGGGCAGCTGTCCTGCTTCTGATCTCATCT
Source organism: Xenopus laevis (assembly GCF_017654675.1). Lineage (NCBI taxonomy): Eukaryota > Metazoa > Chordata > Amphibia > Anura > Pipidae > Xenopus > Xenopus laevis. Next base: position 127,213,287 of record NC_054376.1, read on the forward strand.
GCTGACTGCTGCAATAACAGTAGTCCTTGTAAGGACTGCTTTTATTTATTTTTTTGTTGTTTTACTACTACTACTACTATAAGAGCCCAGTGCTATTAGTCTAGCAGTGTTGGGGAGTGGGACTGGTGTGCTAATCTGCTGCTCCTAGTAGTTCAGCAGCACCAACTTTAATTTTTTTTTTTTAATATTCATTTTTTTTTATTTTACTTTTTTTATTTTACTACCGCTGTAGTAGTGTATAAGTTGACCTTTTAGGCATTATTTGCCCTGTAGGCATTATTTGCACACTGTTTTCTTCAACCCGCCATCTAGCTGTGTGACCTTGTTCACATTCTGTCTAAATATCCATAATATTACCGTCTCCAGAAAAAACACCGGAGTGACTTTTTTCAAGCAGCCATAATATATTTTACGTAATCCGTATCCACCGCTGTAGTAGTGTATACGTTGACCTTGTAGGCATTATTTGCACACTGTTTTCTTCAACCCGCCATCTAGCTGTGTGACCTTGTTCACATTCTGTCTAAATATCCATAATATTACCGTCTCCAGAAAAAACACCGGAGTGACTTTTTTCAAGCAGCCATAATATATTTTACGTAATCCGTATCCACCGCTGTAGTAGTGTATACGTTGACCTTGTAGGCATTATTTGCACACTGTTTTCTTCAACCCGCCATCTAGCTGTGTGACATTGTTCACATTCTGTCTAAATATCCATAATATTACCGTCTCTAGAAAAACCACTTGAGTTACTTTTTTTCAAGCAGCATTCATATATTTTACGTAATCCGTATCCACCGCTGTAGTAGTGTATACGTTGACCTTGTAGGCATTATTTGCACACTGTTTTCTTCAACCCGCCATCTAGCTGTGTGACCTTGTTCACATTCTGTCTAAATATCCATAATATTATCGTCTCTAGAAAAACCACTTGAGTTACTTTTTTCAAGCAGCATTCATATATTTTACGTAATCCGTATCCACCGCTGTAGTAGTGTATACGTTGACCTTGTAGGCATTATTTGCACACTGTTTTCTTCAACCCGCCATCTAGCTGTGTGACCTTGTTCACATTCTGTCTAAATATCCATAATATTACCGTCTCCAGAAAAACACCGGAGTGACTTTTTTCAAGCAGCCATAATATATTTTACGTAATCCGTATCCACCGCTGTAGTAGTGTATACGTTGACCTTGTAGGCATTATTTGCACACTGTTTTCTTCAACCCGCCATCTAGCTGTGTGACCTTGTTCACATTCTGTCTAAATATCCATAATATTATCGTCTCTAGAAAAACCACTTGAGTTACTTTTTTTCAAGCAGCATTCATATATTTTACGTAATCCGTATCCACCGCTGTAGTAGTGTATACGTTGACCTTGTAGGCATTATTTGCACACTGTTTTCTTCAACCCGCCATCTAGCTGTGTGACCTTGTTCACATTCTGTCTAAATATCCATAATATTATCGTCTCTAGAAAAACCACCTGAGTTACTTTTTTTCAAGCAGCATTCATATATTTTACGTAATCCGTATCCACCGCTGTAGTAGTGTATACGTTGACCTTGTAGGCATTATTTGCACACTGTTTTCTTCAACCCGCCATCTAGCTGTGTGACCTTGTTCACATTCTGTCTAAATATCCATAATATTACCGTCTCCAGAAAAAACACCGGAGTGACTTTTTTCAAGCAGCCATAATATATTTTACGTAATCCGTATCCACCGCTGTAGTAGTGTATACGTTGACCTTGTAGGCATTATTTGCACACTGTTTTCTTCAACCCGCCATCTAGCTGTGTGTATTATCGTTTCCAGAAAAACCAACTGAGTTTTTGTTGTTGTTGTTGTTTTTTTAAAAATAATGCCAGGCAAAGGCAGGCCGCCACGCAGAGGCCGTGCTAGGGGCCGTGCTGCTATGCAATCCTGTGGCCCTAGCAAATTGCCCAGTTTTAAAAAGCCAATGACCCTGAACTCCCAAAATGCTGAAGAGGTAGTTGACTGGCTTACACAGCACACCCCATCCTCTACCGTTTCTAACTTTACCACAACATCCTCCTCATCCTCCACTGCTATGGCCACCCCACGTAACACTTCCTCCACCACCGGTGCCCCTTCTTCACTGGGGTCAGAGGAGTTATTTTCCCATGAGTTTCTTGAACTGAGTAATGCGCAACCATTATTGCCAGAAGAAGATGAAGGAGATGAGGACCTTACACCAGATTTAATTCTGGCAGAGAACACGATAGAGATGGACATAATGAGTGATGAGGAGGAGGTCCCCGCTGCTGCTTCCTTCTGTGATGTGTCAGAAGAAATTGATGCATCTGAGGAGCATGATGATGAGGAGATTGATGTTTTGTGGGTGCCTAGTAGAAGAGAGCAAGAGGAGGGTAGTTCAGATGGAGAGACGGAGAGTCAGAGAGGCAGTAGGAGAATAAGACTTAGAAGAAGCAGGGAGGACAGCCCGCAGGGATCAGTAGGGCAACAACATGTATCGGCACCTGTGTTCAGCCGGCCAACGCACCCGCCATTGCCGCCAATACCGCCAACTCCGCCAACTTCTACTGTTACCGCCAGATCGCACACTTCCAAAAAGTCAGCAGTGTGGGATTTTTTTAATGTGTGTGCCTCTGACAAAAGCATTGTAATTTGCAATGAGTGCAGTCAGAAACTGAGCATTGGTAAGCCCAACAGCCACATAGGTACAACTTCTATGCGAAGGCACATGAGCGGCAAGCACAAAGCACTTTGGGAGCAACACCTCAAAGGCAACAGGCAAACTAAAAGCCACACTCCTTCTGGTCCAGCATCTTACTGCTCTACCTCTGCTCTCCTTGACCCGTCTGAACCACCCTCCACTCCGCCTTCCACCTTGACCACCTGTTCCCATTCCCAGTCATCTGCCACCAGCCAAGTTTCTGTGAGGGCCATGTTTGAGCGTAAGAAGCCAATGTCTGACTGTCACCCCCTTGCCCGGCGTCTGACAGCTGGCTTGTCTGCACTCTTAGCCCGCCAGCTTTTACCATACCAGCTGGTGGACTCTGAGGCCTTCCGCAAATTTGTAGCAATTGGGACACCGCAGTGGAAGGTACCCAGCCGCAATTTTTTTCTAAAAAGGGAATACCACACCTGTACCAACATGTGCAGAGCCAAGTTACCGCATCTCTGTCACTTAGTGTTGGGCCAAAGGTCCATATGACTACTGACGCATGGTCCTCCAAGCATGGTCAGGGCAGGTATGTCACCTACACTGCCCACTGGGTGAACTTGGTAATGGCTGGGAAGCAGGGAATGGGTAGCTCAACAACAACAGTGGAGTTGGTGTCACCGCCACGGATTGCACGCGGTTCTGCCACCACCTCTACTCCTCCATCGCTCTCTACCTCGTCTTCTTCTTCTTCTTACTCTGCTGCTGGGTCCTCCTTCTCCTCCTCCACACCTGTGCACCCCCAGCTCCCCCTAGGCTATTCGACGTGCCAGGTACGCCGTTGTCACGCTGTCTTGGGGATGACGTGCCTGGAAAGCAAAAACCATACCGGATCTGTACTCCTGTCATCTCTGCAGTCACAGGCCGATCGGTGGCTGACCCCACACCAACTGCAGATCGGAAAAGTGGTGTGTGACAATGGAAGCAATCTGTTGGCAGCGTTGAGACTAGGCAATTTAACACATGTGCCCTGCATGGCACATGTGTTAAATTTAATAGTCCAACGTTTTGTCTCCAAGTACCCAGGATTCCAGGACGTTCTCACCCAGTCCAGAAAGGTGTCGGCCCATTTCAGACGTTCCTACACAGCCATGGCACGCCTTGCTGACATTCAGCAGCGCTACAACATGCCAGTCAGGCGTTTGATTTCTGACAGCCAGACTCGCTGGAATTCAACGCTCCTTATGTTGGAACGTCTGCTGCAACAACAAAGGGCCGTCAACGAGTACCTTTTTGAACTGGGTGGTAGGACTGGATCTGCACAGCTGGGGATTTTTTTCCCCCGTTACTGGGTGCTTATGCGCGATGCCTGCAGGCTCATGCGACCTTTTGAAGAGGTGACAAATATGGTCAGTCGCACCGAAGGCACCATCAGCGACCTAATACCCTTCGCTTTCTTCCTGGAGCGTGCCGTGCGACGAGTGACAGATGAGGCTGTAGACCAGCGTGACGAGGAGCTGGAAGCGCACGATTTCTGGTCGGAATCACCAGAACGAACCCAGGCACCTGCTGCAACGCAGGGAGAGGTGCCAGAAGTGGAGTCAGAGGAGGAAGGTGGCTTTGTGGAGGAGGAGGAGGAGGACCAACAGGAGCAGGCTTCCCAGGGGGCTAGTGGTGACCTTTTGGGGACCCCTGGTCTTGTACGTGGCTGGGGGGAGGAGACCGTGGATGATGCAGTCCTTGATAATGAGGAAGCGGAGATGGATAGCTCTGCATCCAACCTTGTGAGAATGGGGTCTTTCATGCTGTCATGCCTGTTGAAGGACCCCCGTATCAAGAGGCTTAAGGAGAAGGACCTGTACTGGGTCGCAACGCTACTAGACCCTCGGTACAAGCATAAAGTGTCAGAAATGTTACCAACATACCACAAGTCCGAAAAGATGCGGCATTTACAAACCAGCCTGCAAAACATGTTGTACAATGCTTTTAAGGGTGATGTCACTTCAGGAACTCATCAACATTCCAGGGGCAGAGGTGCCAGTAATCCTGCCACGAGCACACCTGCAAGGACAAAGCCCTTTGGCCAGTCTGTAACGTCAGACATGCAAATGTTTTTCTGTCCAAGGCAGCGCCACAACCCTTCTGGATCCACCCTCAAAGAACGCCTCGACCGGCAGGTAGCGGACTACCTGGCATTAACTGCAGATATCGACACTCTGAGGAGCGATGAACCCCTGGACTACTGGGTGCGCAGGCTTGATCTGTGGCCAGAGCTGTCACAATTTGCCATGAACCTCTTGTCTTGCCCAGCCTCAAGTGTGCTCTCAGAAAGGACCTTCAGTGCAGCAGGAGGGATTGTAACTGAGAAGAGAACTCGCCTAGGTCACAAAAGTGTCGATTACCTGACCTTTATTAAAATGAATGAGGGGTGGATCTCGGAGGGTTACTGCACGCCGGAAGACTTGTTCTGACTTCTATGCAGCTGTCCTTCTCTTCAAGCCTCATGACTCCACACACAGCTGTCCTTTAGCGTCCTCCTCCTCCCTCCGCCACCGTTACAAACTAGGGTGCAAACCCTACTGGTTTAATTTTTTCTGGCCTCTGTGCTTCAGTGGCTGCGACCAAAAAAATGCCTATTTTCTGCATTTATATGACATAATTTTTCTGGCCTCTGTGCTTCAGTGGCTGCAACCAAAAAAATTTATATTTTCAGCATTTATATGGCATAATTTTTCTGTCAACTGTGCTTCAGTGGCTGCGACCAAACAAATGCATATTTTCAGCATTTATATGGCATAATTTTTCTGGCCTCTGTGCTTCAGTGGCTGCAACCAAAAAAATTACTATTTTCAGCATTTATATGGCATAATTTTTCTGGCAACTGTGCTTCAGTGGCTGCGACCAAAAAAATGCATATTTTCTGCATTTATATGGCATAATTTTTCTGGCCTCTGTGCTTCAGTGGCTGCAACCAAAAAAAATTATATTTTCAGCATTTATATGGCATAATTTTTCTGTCAACTGTGCTTCAGTGGCTGCAACCAAAAAAATTTATATTTTCAGCATTTATATGGCATAATTTTTCTGGCCTCTGTGCTTCAGTGGCTGCAACCAAAAAAATTTATATTTTCAGCATTTATATGGCATAATTTTTCTGGCATCTGTGCTTCAGTGGCTGCGACCAAAAAAATGACTATTTTCAGCATTTATATGGCATATTTTTTCTGGCCTCTGTGCTTCAGTGGCTGCGGCCAAAAAAACTGGGCAAACAATGCCTACAAGGTCAACGACGTTGACCTTGTAGGCATTGTTTGCCCAGTTTTTTTGGCCGCAGCCACTGAAGCACAGAGGCCAGAAAAAATATGCCATATAAATGCTGAAAATAGTAATTTTTTGCCATACGTTGACTCAACGTATATGGCAAAAAATGACTATTTTCAGCATTTATATGGCATATTTTTTCTGGCAACTGTGCTTCAGTGGCTGCGACCAAAAAAATGCATATTTTCTGCATTTATATGGCATAATTTTTCTGGCCTCTGTGCTTCAGTGGCTGCAACCAAAAAAATTTATATTTTCAGCATTTATATGGCATAATTTTTCTGTCAACTGTGCTTCAGTGGCTGCGACCAAAAAAATGCATATTTTCTGCATTTATATGGCATAATTTTTCTGGCCTCTGTGCTTCAGTGGCTGCAACCAAAAAAATTTATATTTTCAGCATTTATATGGCATAATTTTTCTGGCAACTGTGCTTCAGTGGCTGCGTCCAAAAAAACTGGGCAAACAATGTCTACAAGGTCAAAGTATGGCGAAAAATTACTATTTTCAGCATTTATATGGCATATTTTTTCTGGCAACTGTGCTTCAGTGGCTGCGTCCAAAAAAACTGGGCAAACAATGCCTACAAGGTCAACGTATGGCAGTTGTTTAAAGAGAACAGTAGATTACTAGCCAGCAAAGCTACCTAAGCTAAAATGTCCCTCAAATCCCTGCAGACTTCTGTCCCTCCAATACAGAGCAGTATCAAGCAGATTACTAGCCAGCAAGCTTACTATCATCTGTCCCTGAAATCACTAACAGCTCTCCCCCTACACTATCTCTTCCAAGCACACACAGGCAGATTTTTCAGATACATTTTTGCCCTTGATCCCCCTCTGGCATGCCACTGTCCAGGTCGTTGCACCCTTTAAACAACTTTAAAATCATTTTTCTGGCCAGAAATGTCTTTTCTAGATGTTAAAGTTCGCCTTCCCATTGAAGTCTATGGGGTTCGCGAATATGTTCGCGAACTTTTTTTCCGACGTTCGCTACATCCCTATCCTTTACTACTAAAATTATTCTCAAAGCAGTAGGGGATTTAACTCTATGGGTCCCTACATTATCATATACTAACTCATCCACCAGTTCCTCTTGTACTAATGCCTCCTCATCTGGCCTCTATCTACTAATTAGGAGGACAACAAAATATTACCCAACCGTAACTCAAAACCAACCAGAACTCACTAGTGAGTCATGATAACAGTCTGCATTGACTTAGTCTTAGTGCAGGCTGAAACTGAAAACCATGCAATCTATATGACCCATCCATTTCTACTTCTACTTTCTACTCCTTTTCAACATCAGATTAGATCCTCTTATACCTTCCCCACCCTCAAACACCATGGCTCCTCTTACACTAATACCTCCTCCTAGGGACAACAGTTTTCAATGTGTGGAAGCTTCAAAACAAGATCAGGAGTTGGGTATCCAACTTGGCGTTTTAGGCCCATCAAAGAACCTGACCAGCAACTAGGTGTAGACAGGTATCATATAGGCCTATGGTCAGGGCTGGATTTACATAGTGGGTGCCCCTAGGCCCACTGCCATTCGTCGCCCCTGTCGCCTCCCCTTTATTCATGCAAATTTTCATCATCTGGACCGGAACAATGGGGATTGGCGCATGGGAAATTTAAAAAATGATTGTATCTCCAGCGCATCGCCAGTGTTTTTGAACCAATGTGGGTGTGGTTGGGCAGCATGTCGCCCCCCTAAAACCCTGCCGCCCTAGGCCCGGGCCTAGGTGGCCTTTCCACAAATCCGGGCCTGCCTATGGTGTAAATAAAGGGTTCATGGGAATTAACCTTAGTTGGGTTCATGGAGGCCTGAGACCTTATTGTTTTCTAATACTCCAGCATATCAGTAGATTCCTGGAGGAAGGGTTTGAAGGAGAAATAAACCACAATATATGTTTTGTATACGCAGTTTATTACTTTATCGGACTTATATATATTTCCCTGTAAACATAACTTGTAGCCACTCTCTCTGGTGCACCTCGTCTCCTTTATTCTACATTCCTTACAACTGTCACATGTATGGTTCCACCTTGGCTGTTGGGCAGGTAAAACAATAGGACTGCTACTACTTAGGCTGCATAGACATACATTTCCCAGCCACTTAAAGGATTGAAACCATATTATCTTGGACACTGCTGGATGGAGAAACCCAGGACCAGGAAAATAAGAGAGTTAATACTAAGGCAGGGTAAACAAAACCACATATGTTGTTACATGATATTCCAACCTGTAACACAACAGTAAATAGAATTGGGCACAAGGTGGGGAGGAGTGTCCCTTTAAATTGCACAAATAAAATACAAAAATATTATTCGTCCTGACAACAGATGCGTGAAATTGACTCTGAAAGCTCCCTCACCCATACGGACAAGTTACTCATTAAGTGTCATTATTGAGAGACAAAGCGGGAGTGACTCAGAGCCAATGTTAATGGAGAAACCTGTCGCTATGACATCGCCTTGTGAATACCGCTGCCATATTATATGCAAATATCTTTATCCATTATTCTGACTGTCGCCTACAGCTCAAACTGAGCCAAGGCCATTTATGAATGGGTACTGCCCCCTCATGGCTCGAATAGTAACTTATTCATGGGACAATAATAGAAAACCCACTAACAAATATTGCAGGTCCCTGTTGTCAGATCTATATGCTGCATGATTTTTTAATATACATTGGTTACATATTTTTAGCGAGTTTGACTATTTGTAATGCACTTGCTTTTAAAGGATAAGTAAACCGTTAATATAAGCGAATGTAAAGATTTTTATGGTGTTGTTTTTATTTCTAAATTACACTGTTTACACTGCAAATAATTCAGTCTATAATAGAAAATTTCATTACTGAACCAGCAAGTGTATTTTTTAGTTGTAATATTGGTGTGTAGGTGCATCTCAGGTCATTTTGCTCATTTTGGTCATGTGCTTTCAGAAAGAGCCAGCACTTTAGGATGGAACTGCTTTCTGGCAGGCTGTTGTTTCTTCTACTCAATGTAACTGAATGTGTCTCAGTGGGACCTGGATTTTACTATTGAGTGCTGTTCTTAGATCTACCAGGCAGCTGTTATCTTGTGTTAGGGAGCTGCTATCTGGTTACCTTCCCATTGTTCTGCTGATGGGCTGTCGGTAGGGGGGGGAGGGGCTGATATCACTCCAACTTGCAGTACAGCAGTAAAGAGTGACTGAAGTTTATAAGAGCACAAGTCACATAACTGGGGCACCTGGGAAACTGGCAATATGTCTAGCCCCATGTCAGATTTCAAAATTAAATATAAAAAAATCTGTTTGCTCTTTTGAGAAATGGATTCCAGTGCAGAATTCTGCTGGAGCAGCACTATTAATTGATGTGTTTTGAAAAAAACATGTTTTCCCTTAACAGTATCGGGTTACATGTACTGTTAATAAGAATGAATTTTAAGAATAAGATTGAATTGAACAGCGCCACCTGCTGGTCAGTTTCCCACCAGTCTGACTACCAAGTAGTCAAGGAAGTTGTCAGGAGAAAGAAAGAGGCTGATGTTCTTCTGCTTAGGAAAGATGTGAGAAAGGTTTCTAATTGTTTTCTTAAGCAGAGGAGCAGCCTCTTTCTCCCTTGACTAAATATATTGCAATATATGGGCAAACAATGCCTGTTTTGTTTAAAAGGGAGGGTACTTTTTCGTAGCTTAATGCACAAAAAATGTCTCAATGTCTCAAATATATTGATAATGGGTTGTGTTCAAAGGACCTCTTGTATTTCTGTTGTCTTCAGAGTTGTCCTCTGTCTTCTCACCCATCTTGTGTGTCCCACCTCTTGAGATTTGCATTTAGTTGGGAATACTTCCTTACAGTTGGGCAATGTATGGATGTCTTGGCTTCATGTGGGCAAAGTCTGCTGCAAATGAATACTTTGATAAGGCACTTCCTCGGAGGGCTCGGCAAGCAATCAATGTCCCTACTTCTATCTTGCATAACGTTACAGAAGTATGTCTCCACCTGACCCCCCCCCCCCACACACACACACACAGCTGCTTGTGCACAATTTCTTTATTTACACATCTGGTTTATAACTATTTTCCTACTGAAGGGAAGACTATTTTGCCTTTTGCACTTTTTCCTCTTTTGTTGGCTTTGGTGCTTTAACACTCAACACTATGTGTTGGCATGAGCTGCTCATGGACAGGGTGGGGCATCCTCCACTATTCTAGGGGACGCTATTGTCCCAGCATGCCAAACAATTGTTAACCTGACACAAATGCTCCACGTATGGATTCTCAGAGATGCAATTTGAGCACTTCTGTCTGTTCCATAGGGAGAGATAAGACCATATAAGAACATTAGCTTACGCATATTAAAAGATATCGTCGATATACCTGATTATTTGTTTGTTAAGATGTTGGGTTCAAACTTCACCCTGTCCCTGGCTGTGACTCATAATACAGTAAGAAAGGAACTGCCAGAAGGTGAAATCCCAACTGTTTCCTTGTCGCCTTATTAGCAATCTTGTTGCCTGCAGCACTATTTTACTACTCTCATTCTGCACCTTCTGCTGCCCGAGTAGCACCAAGCTTCTGCTTCCATACACTCTGAAATTCTGTGGCCCCTGTAATTCCTGCTCTCTTTTTCCCATCCAGTCGTTTCACTGCCCATTTTTTCCATGTGTATTCAGCACTGTTCCAAGTTTATTGGGGTGTCCCTGTACCCCTTCTGTGCCATCAGCATCATCTGTAATATCCTATTGTTCTTCCCGGGATGGAGCTTGGATGCTATCAATACCCCAGAGGTGAAAATGACCCCAGAAGTTCTTTATCTTGGGGGTCTCTTGGGCAGTGGAGTTTTGGTAAGTGAAAATAGATGTATATTACATATAGATGTTAGTTTGAGGGGAAATAGTTTTTGGAGGTGTTTGGTTTTACACAGTGACATAGCTGTTGCTTTCACCCAGTCCTTATTCCAACATCATATTATTTTAGAGGGGTAGAAAGACCCAACCGAAGTAATATACAATTGGCCTTGGAGGGGATAGGATTCCAAAATGTAATCAGCACAGTCCCTAGATCATCATGGTGCTAATATCGGTAGCTCTTTATTGTCTTACGTCTAATATCTATCTAATATATCTGGCACTGGTTCTGAAACTGTGGGGCTGCCCCCCCTGGAGGGAAAACTAAATCATAAATAACATCAGGGATCAACTCGAAGGCCAAGTAGGGTGAGATTTGGAGAAAATTACTATTTGCTTTCCTACATAACCTTGAAATCCCAGCTAGAATGTCTTTTTGGGTGAGAACTTGGGTGAACATTTATTTGCTGTGCTATATATTCTTGGAGCTATTGCTGAATGGCTGATACTCCATTGTTTTCCTGTATCTGTATCTTTTTAAGCGCCAAGGGGAACCTTGAACAAAGGTTGGTCCTCCAAGGCTTTATGCTTATGGGCGATTTCTCTAAATGGCAACAAAATGCCCCTTCTGTGACACAGTATATTTATCTCTTGCTACTATTTAATTGTTCCTGTTAAGCAATTCGACAAATGGCCTGGGTTAGTGACCATAGCCACCAGAGAGAACATTGGCTGGTTACTAGGGTCAGTGATCCTTGCAATAAAGAAGTTAGAATCTGTGAATCGAGTGGGGCAAAGTGGGGCATAATGGCTTGACAACAGAGATCCTACATGAACTATCTCAAGGGAACTGTGTTCAATAAGAAATAAAGTCTATCCAAGATATGCCTGTGTGATGCCTCCCCATATAACCCAGCTTCACTGGCCCATCCACTGTGCTTTTCAACGTAAACCTTAATCAAATACTCCAAAGATGCTTTTGATATTTGATCACCATTCATTTTATACTGAGACTCTCTCTTTTCTCCATCTAGGTTCTGATTCCTGCAATCTATGTCCACTGCACAGGGAAGCCTGGAAAATGCAACAACCGCTGTGGGGTAAGACAGTCAATGTATAAGTAGTGCACATACAGTCCTTAATCTTGCTATAAATCTGCTTGAACAAAGGTCATATAATCGGCAATAACCCCCGGGGATCTATGTACCAGTCTAGGAAATCATGTGACCCTGGTTAAAGCAGTTCAGTATTATGTTTATGTATTCTAAAGCCCAACGGGACTCATTTCAATGGTTGGATCTTATTCCCTATCACTATCCCTATAATCTTCTCCATCATTCCTTTCTTTCCTCAGATGTTCCTCTCTGTCATATTCTCGGCCGTGGGGGTGTGTGGCGCTCTCTATGGTCTGGTTGTCTCAGCACTGGGTCTGGTTAATGGTCCTCGCTGTGAGTACCTGTTTTTGAGTGGACGGGTGCAATGGACAATCCCTTTCAAATTGCCTCTGGAATTTTTGAAGTGAGTGTTTTATGCCTTAAGTACGAAGTATTTCCCAATGAGCAGCAATTAGCTCTCCATTCTTGCTTGAAACCTCAAGAGATTACAAAATCACTGAACAAAAATATATTCTAGGCCGTAGGGCAGTACTTCATATCCTTCATATCTGGTTGATTTAAATTTAGCAACAGTCAACAGAGTTCAGAGCTTCATGGTTCTTCCTGCAGTAGATTGATCAAAGCTGATTCATTATTGGTTGCTAGGGTTTACTGGACCAAATTAAAACAGGTCTCGATTGGAAAACACTAATGGGGGTAATCGATTAAAATTCTAGTAAACCCCAACAAAGAAGAAGAAGAATCTTAATGTTGTTACTTTTTGGAACTGCCTTTTTCATGATGCAATTGATATTATCCAAGTACTCTTGACATGTGATTAAGTTCTGACCTATCACTGTGCATCTGTGGGAATTATAGGCGGAGACATAATAAAGGTTAAGCCTCCCCAAGAAGAGGCCAACTGATGGATATAGATATATAACATTGTAAGTTCTCCAGTGTATCTCAGTATCTGAGAATATAAACATCCACAAAAGCATTTTATACAATCATCCACCTTGTGTGCCATAGGACTTATTTCATACTTAGATAAATAGGGGCAGGGTATTAAAGCATAAGTAAACCTTTAAAATAAGTGAATGTAAAATTGGTGAGGGGGCTATTCTAAGTACTTTTGTAATTTAGATTCATTATTTATTTTGTTTTATTCCAAGATATTAAGGGATACATGTGCTGTTAATATGAATGAATTTTGTTACAACAGCTCCACCTGCTGGTCAGTTTCCCACAAGTCTAACCACCAAGTAGTCAAGGAAGTTGTCAGGAGAAAGAAAGAGGCTGCTCTGATGTTCTTCTGCTTAGGAAAATAATTAGAACCATTTCTCACATCTTTCCTAAGTAGAAGAACATCAGAGCAGCCTCTTTCTTTCTCCTGACAACTTCCTTGACTACTTGCTGGTCAGACTGGTGGGAAACTGACCAGCAGGTGGCGCTGTTGTAACAAAATTCATTCATATTAACAGTACATGTATCCCTTAATATCTTGGAATAAAACAAAATAAATAATGAATGTAAATGACAAAAGTCCTTAGAATAGCACAATCATCAATTTTACATTTACTTATTTTAAAGGTTTACTTATCCTTTAAATGGTTTTACTTTTGCTACTTATCTAGTAACCAACTGAGGGTATCAATTACTGGTTCGTGCTTTGAAAACCAACACCTATGGGTTACTAGATGTGGAAATTAGTAGGGATGCATCGAATCCAGGATTCGGGATTTGGCCTTTTCCAGCAAGATTCGGATTCGGTCGAATCCTTGTGTGTGGCCAAACCGAATCCTAATTTGCGTATGTAAATTAGGTGTGGGAAGGGAAATTGCGTGATTTTTAGTCTCAAAACAAGGAAGTAAAACATTCTTTTTCCACTTTTTCCTTTCCCGTCTCTAATTTGTATATGCAAATTAGGATTTGTTTCGGTATTTGGCCAAATCTTTCACAAAGGATTCAGAAATTCGCCCGAATCCCAAATAGTGGATTTGGTGCATCCCTAGAAATAAGCATCTCTTCCCTTCCAGCCTCATTTACCTCTTTCTCTTTTTTTCCCCCCAGCATCGACAGGAGTTACCTCTTCAATAGAAACGCCTGGGATCGGTGTGTTCAACCGGCTGGTGTTGTTGAATTTAACGTTATTTTCTTTTCCACCATCCTGGCCTCGAGCTGTATCCAGACGGTGCTCTGTGCTATACAGATGCTGAATGGGCTCTTCGGGTGCCTTTTTGGCACATGTTCCAGGAAATACTAACAAATCCATGGTAAGGGGGTTGTATATGAACATTTTTGGAGTTACGATTATTTGGTCAACAACTTTTTGGTATTTATATGTACAAAGAAAATCATACAAAGCAAAGTTTTGTACATGTAACCAATGATCCCTATCAATATCCATGTACAGCTATAGGACTTGTTATCCAGAATGAATCTTTCTGTAATTTGGATCTTCATACCTTAAGTCTACTAGAAAATCATATAAACATGAAATAAACCCAATAGGCTGGTTTTGCTTCCAATAAGGATTAATTATATCTTAGTTGGGATCAAGTACAAGCGACTGTTTTATTATTACACAAAAATTTGAATTATTTGGATAAAATGGATTCTATGGGAGATGACCTTTCCATAATTCGGAGCTTTCTATATAAGGGTTCAAGAACATGGGCAGATTCACGGGCAGAAAAGGCCAGCGCCAGTGCACTTGCAGCGCTTCGGTATCTGAAGTCGTCCGAAGTTTCCTTGTAAGACAACTTCAGACGACTTCGGAAGGCAGGGGGAAGGCAGTTTGGTAAAATTGTCGCCCTGCAGAAGAGGCGATTAGTCGCCAGGCGACTAAATCTCCCCGAATCTGCCCTTGTGCTAGTTCCCTAAAAGGTTTCCGGATAACGGATCCCACACTTGTACTATAGATACTGGTCCATTTGTGGATCCAACTGTCTCGGAAATCTTATCTGCAGATGCATCATACAAATAAAGAAGTAGAGAGAAGACTTTGCTCATGAAACAGATCAGAAGCCTCAGATGCCTTTGCCCATCTCCTTCCTGAGCAGAACAACATCAGAAGACTTCTAGGTTTTCCTTCTGACTTGTACAGTTACAGGAACTGAACAGCAGGTGGCACTGTTATTAATAAACTAATTTTAGTTCATAAAAGCTTAAAGGACCAGTAATATATATTTTTTTTTAAATTCGTTAGTATACAACAAAAAAAAAAACCACAAAGACAAATTAAACTCTGAAATCACTAAGTCTTTATTAAGAAGTAAGTTACCGAAACTCCGCTTGCGCGCCTCTTTGGAAAAGGTGATTAGACGATCCATCGTGCGGAGCTCGATTTCTCCTCCCTGCCTTCCTTATAGGAGATAGCCAGGGAGGAGTTATCGAGCGCTGCACGATGGATGGTCGCTGTGTCGCCTTTTCTGAAGAGGATCGCAAATGGAGTTTCGGTAAGTTATTTCTTAATAAAGACTGTGCGATTTTAAAGTTTAATTTGTCTTGGAGTTTTTTTGAAATACAGCCCAAGCTATTTTACATTAAAATCTTTTTTAGGTTTAATTAATCTTTCAAGAGGTTCTTTAGGATTTGGATGTCATGATTCAGCCTAATCCTGAACCAAATTTCTGATTTGGCATAAATATCAGAAATTGATTGTCAGAAGAAGATATGAAGTTTCTATTCACCTGCAATTTACGCTGCTGAACATAAAACCGCAGGAAAGAAACGTCTTGCTCTGCTTAGAACAGACAACAGAAGAATCAGGCGACCCTTCTCTGCTCACTAACTTAATTTTCTAAGCAGAAAAACATCAGAAGATGTTTCTTTTCTCAGGAAATTCATTTTCAGCTGGCTATAGCCAATCAGATGTAATAACCAGCAGGTGTGCTGCAATGTTAAAAACAAAATTATAATTATGGTTGCAAAACTGCTTAGAAGTCACTCTGGGCATTGATAATACCTTGGAGTTCAGATGCTTTTGAAAAAAGATCATTCAGCTAGAAAATAAAAGGAATTTCATGCCAATTGCAAAAGTGCAGAGTGCTTTGCAATTCCTTTAAAGGGATACAAACATTATTTGAATGGTGCTGTTGTTTTTAACAGCATATTAGACCATGAGCCTTGCAGTCAATTTATTCTACCATTTAAAAATTGTATTTTATTAATTTTATATTATCTTCATATTTTTGAAGAGAGAATTTCCCTTTTTCCTGTAGATAATTTGGTTCCTAAAGATTTTCCAGATCCAGTCTCTGTTTTCCTTTAAAATATTTATACGTGACCTGGACTAGGTGGTTTTTGCATGTGGAAGAATAAGCTGCTCCTAAACAGAAACCGATCTTACCTGCCCGGAGCCGACTGCAACAGAGAGGATTCTGCCAGTTCCGCCATTGTGTGTTCAGGAAGCCAATCCCAACAGAGAGGATTATGGGAGCCCAGTCCTGCATGGAGATTTACCATTGAGCCATATAAATCAGAAAGGCGTCTGGAAATTACGTCCTTTGAGGATTCTAACCCCCACGAAGCTGTATCTTGGGGACACTGTCCTGCATGTGATGATAATTAAATTAGATATTGAATTGAATCAAATGATAAAATATATATATTTTTTGGCCTTATTCTTAAGCCTTAAAGGATAAGTAAAGCTTTAAAATAAGTGAATGTAAGAACATCAGCCTCTTTCTTTCTCCTGACAACTTCCTTGACTACTTGCTGGTCAGACTGGTGGGAAACTGACCAGCAGGTGGCGCTGTTGTAACAAAATTCATTCATATTAACAGCACATGTATCCCTTAATATCTTGGAATTAAAAGAAAATAAATAATGAACATAAATTACAAAAGGGCTTAGAATAGCACCATCATCCATTTTAAATTCACTTATTTTAAATGTTTAATTGTCCTTTAAATAGCAAATTAAATGAAGTAACTGTATTTCCGGAGATGTAAAATGGGATAAATATCCTTTGGGGTGCAACTCGGCAAACTGCTATACAGACACAGTTTCTTCACCCACACCCCTAGGGAACATCACCTAGTACATATATATATATATATATATATATATATATATATATATATATATATATATATATATATATATATATGAGAAGTATTATGAGAAGCAGGGGGCAAGGAGGACAGGGAGCAGATCACGCAGGCAGGGCAAGGGCAGAACATTGGTCAGGACCTGATTGGTCCAGACAAGATATGTATTATAATAATAATAATTAACATATAGGCAGGTGCTACATAGGCAAATGGTGGAAATAAGAAAGGGTTGCTGAGAATGGTTCTTGACTTGGGCCCAAGGAGATGTTCTAGAACTCCCTGGAGGAGGAGTATGGAGAAGAACTACAGCGCAGTTAATGTTCTGCACTGCCAATTGTATTACCATAAAGGACCAGAATATACTTGCCATATGTCTATACACAGTTGTATATAATTGACATTGTCTCTCTGGGGCACCTCTTCTTCAACAGGAGACGCACAAGGACACCCAAGGCAATTATGGGGCCTCCTGTTACTGTTAAGAAAAAAAGGGGAGGTGTGTATATCCACTCTGAAAGTATAAGTTGACACAAAAGTGCAAAGTTCAATGTAGTATGGTCTCACTACAAAAGCCAAAGACCAAGGGTATTGCCAAAAATGAGTAAAGTAATGAGACTTGCTAACAATAACACCAGTAGCAGGAGTATATGTTACAATTAAAACATGTTTATTAGGACAGGCACAGCCTAACTCGTTTCATGCCAAATAGACAATTACTCATCCTACTGTTAGCGAGGTCCTCCCCTACCAATGGGGGTGCAATTATTATCCCAGTGGTCACCTGGGCCCCTTGTGGGAGGAACTCTGCCAACCAGTAGAATTGAGCCCTGATTTAAAAAAACAAAACATAGTCTATTCCATGGACACACATCCATTATGTCCCAAACCCTGTCCATAAACCCTCAAAAATCAATCCTTCCCATCTCTTAGGGCCCCTGACTGTAATACCGCCCTGGTGACACACCTGCAGATGCCCTAAAATTTGCACCATGCCACTTGCAAGACTTCTGGGCAGAGTGAACAACAGGAGGGCTACAGCTTAGGCTGCAATGGATATGGTATATGGATAACCACCTGTTTTAAAGGGGACGTAAAGTCTAAAATAGAATAAGGCTAGAAATGCTGTATTTTGTATACTAAACATAAACATGAACTTACTGCACCACAAGTCTAATCAAACAAATGATTTATGCTTTCAAAGTTGGCCACAGGGGGTCACCATCTTGTAACTTTGTTATACATCTTTGCAAGACCAAGACTATGCACATGCTCAGTGTGGTCTGGGCTGCTTAGGGATCGTCATAAATGATCAAAACAGCACAAGTCAAATAATATCTGCCAGAAGCCGATACAACAAGACTGATTAATAATCACAATATACAGACTGCACTGGCTCCTGCGTTGTCATGTAATCTAATGTGGATTTTATAGTTTTTGTATTGTTTAATACAAACTTTCTCCAACTCTGCAGAACCAGTCGCTGCAGCAAAATAATCCTCCAAATAGAATCCCAGTTTATCTGTTTAAATCTGGCTCCATGAGCTTTGTCCCTGCAGCTGGAGTTGGAAACAGTAAAGGGGATGTAAAGGCAAAAATAAAATCCAATACAAATCTCTACACAGTCGCCGACTGCTCTACAGGGAAACAAACAAAGCTGCTTGAGTTCTGCATGGCTGGGAAGTAAGGCGGGGGCTCCCCCTGCTGTTCATAAGTATGATTGTTTCCCTGCAGAGCAGTTAGGGACCGTCTGACAATTCCTATCCACATCAGTAAATGAAGGGAGAATTTCACTGCATACAGTCAGGTTTCTTATAAAAACGGTGCACAAGTAATTCTATTGATTGTCGGGTGGTCCCTCACTCCAAAGACATCAAGGCTCTATCAGACAGAGTCAGTGGCACCGTCCAAGCCACTCAATATCCAAGGTAAAAGCAAAGTTCACTCTGGAGAGCCAAATTAGATTCAGTGTACTTTATTCAGACACAACATGTTTCGGACAGACATGTCCTTCATCAGGTGCTAATTCTTATAACAACGATGCACATTTTCTAATTAAAGTATATTGGAGATAGGTTTCTTTTTCATTAAAGAAAATAAAAATGGGGTTTTATTTTTTTGCCTTTACATGTTTCTCATAATAAAATCAGGATCAGGGCAAGTGTATCACCAGGCAACTGAAGGGATAATTACCCATTACCTTGGGCACATTTACAGTTAGAGCACTGCTGCCTGGAGAAACCTGGAAAATGTAACCACGACAATCAGAGATAATAAAGATTTGCAGAGCATCCAAAACCGCATATTTCATAAAAGTCAGAATTTCAAATCCCAGTAAATTTATTATTGCAAAGGGAGGAAATTAGCGACGGCAGTATCCCTTTAAATCCCAGAAATAAAATACAAAGATGGGACTTGACGTGAGAAAAGATGCGTGAAATTAGGTGACTCAGACATCTCCCTCGCCCATATAAATGACAAGACAGGCGGCGTTATGTAGTGACTCAAACCCCATTTATTTGCAACGGGGGGTTAGAAACCTGTCACACTGACATTGCCATGGCGCACACATTGAATTATTCTAACTGTCCCTACAGCTCAGACTGGGTTTATATAACAATACACTGCCACCTACAGGCTACAATTGTAACTGAAATTAGGGATACAGGTATAGGATCCATTTTCCGGGAACCCATTATCCAGAAAGCTCTGATTTACTACCAGTCTACCATAGACTCCATTTTATCCAAATAATCCAAATTTTTAACAATGAATTCCCTTTTCTCTGTAATAATAAAACAGTAGCTTGTACTTGATCCCAACTAAAATATAATTAATCCTTATTGGAAGCAAAATCAGCCTATTGGATTTATTTAATATTTACATGATTTTCTAGTAGACTTAGGGTATGAAGATCCAAATTACAGAAAAGATCTGGTCCCGAGCATTCTGGATAACACATCCCATACCTGTACTAAAAAAATGCACTGAATGCGTCAACCTAATGGCTATTGAAAGCAACCGGTCTGTTTCTACTCCCTGCATTGCTGGTCCTGACCACATGAATCATTCAACAACATAGCAACAGCCATCTTGGCTTCAGCCGGGACTCTAATTCCCACAATGACTTGCATTTTCTGTGATTAAGAGAGCTGTATAGAAGTTTGAGATATTGTGGAAATTGGAGTTTTGACTGGAGGGACGATTACTTTTGCATTATATCAGTGGTAAGAGTAGTCAGGACCAGCAGTGCAGTGAATAACCAGTGACAGACATATTGAGTGGAGTTTCCCTTTAGAAGGGAAAAAAAGGGTCCAAAAGGCCTAAGGAAAATTTCCAGGTTAAGTAAGGCAAGGCTGTAGATTCTAAACGAGTCTGACTTGAAGAATACTAAGACAGTTGGGTTTCTTAAAGGATGAGTAAAACCTTTAAAATAAGTGAATTTAAAATTGATTATTTTGCTATTCTAAGAAACTTTGCAATGTACATTCATTATTTATTTTTTTTAATTCCAAGATATTAAAGGATATATGTACTGTTAATATGAATGAATTTTGTTACAACAGCGCCACCTGCTGGTCAGTTTCCCACCAGTCTGACCAGCAAGTAGTCAAGGAAGTTGTCAGGAGAAAGAAAGAGGCTGATGTTCTTCTGCTTAGGAAAGAAATAGAAACCTTTCTCACATCTTTCCTAAGCAGAAGAACATCAGATCAGCCTCTTTCTCCTGACAACTTCCTTGACTACTTGGTGGTCAGACTGGTGGGAAACTGACCAGCAGGTGGCGCTGTTGTAACAAAATTCATTCATATTAACAGCACATGTATCCCTTAATATCTTGGAATCAAAATAAATAAATAATGAATGTACATTGTAGAAGTGCATAGAATAGCCCCTCATCAATTTTACATTCACTTATTCAAAAGGTTTAATTATCTTTTAATGATCACCCTTTGATTTATTCTGTATCCCTCTCCTCCAACTGTTTCCCAAACATGATCCTAATCGTGGGACATCGGCGTAACTACACACACAGCGTTGGGCTCTGCCACAAAAAGATCTGCTTCAGATATGGTGACATCATTTTTGGGGTGACTTCCCAGAGCCCCATAGAGCAGCTGTGCTTGGTAAGAAGTCTGGTGGATAGCAAGAATAATAGTGATACTTTGCACCTTAAACTAGAACCTCCTTTTTTCCTAATCTCAAGGGATGTCCTTGTGTCCTCTGAAATAAATAAAGGAACATAGAATTTATTGTAAGATCTTTATTTATATTTATACGTAGTGATCATATCTCCCCTTAAGCACCTCACCCCAACTTGGCCACCAATCTTTCCTTTTATAGCTGAGACTTTCCATTCCCTTTATCAGCTTATTCGTTCTTCTTTGTACTTATTATCCACAAGTACCCTCAGCTCCTTGTCCATAAATATCTTACCTTTAAGGTTTTAAATATGTTGTATATTTTATAACGTAGGACGTTGGACATTACTTACCTTCTTGCCCTTCTTTCTGCATGTGTGCAGCCCTCTATCTTCTCACTCATCTTGTGTGTCCCACCTGTTGAGATGTGCATTGTTGTTTCCTTATATTGGGGCAATGTATAGATGCCTCGGCTCAGAGTGGGCAAAGTCTTCCGCAGAGAGATTTCTTGATAAGGCATTCCCTCCGAGGGCTGGGCAACCCATGCTTCTACTTCTCTCTTACATAATAATCCATAAGTACATTTCTATATGTTTCTCCTAATTCTGAGGTCCACTTGTCCCCTCTGCTCAAGCACCTTTTCTTTCTACCTCATTTCTTTAACAAATCTTTCACTGATTTGCAGTTTATATAGATGAGAGAATCAATCAAAACCTAGGCAAATGGAAACCTTTTGCATCTGTATTTTGCACCATTACCCTCTGCTATTAGTCTTGCTTGTATAATAAGCAGGGTGGTGGTATCCTTTGGGTGCAGAGCTTGAACCTCAGATGATGCTCGTGCAAGAAAGCCCTGTACATTTAATCTGGCACAATAAGCAGAGGCAAAAAGCACCCCCTGCATGGATCCTTAGGGGAGCACGTTTGCATCTATTAGGCAGTACTTGTGTCTGTTATAGAGAGAAATAAGGCCATATAAGGCTTTCACATATTTAGATATCTAGGCTACATACATACCTGTGCATTTGTTTACTAAGATGACGAGTTCAAACTTCACCCTGTCCCTGGTTGTGACTCATAACTCAGTAAGAAAGAAGCTGTGACCAGGTGAAATCTCAGCTGTTTCCTCGTCGTCTTATCTGCACTCTTCTTGCCAGCGGCACTCTCATTCTGCATTCTCTTCTGGCAGTTATTCCTACACTCAGTTCCTGGAAAACACTTTGGCTTCCTTCTTGCTTCCCATTCTGATTCTCTTCAATCTCATTCTTTCCAAGGCTTTTTAATGGCCTGCCTCCCCAGGTGCGTTCGGGACTGTTCCAAGTTTATTGGGGTGTCCCTGTACCCCTTCTGTGCCATCAGCATCATCTGTAATATCCTATTGTTCTTCCCGGGATGGAGCGTGGAAGCCATCAATAACCCAAATGTGAGAATGACCCCAGAAGTTCTTTATCTTGGGGGTTTCATGGGCAGTGGAGTTATGGTAAGTGACAACAGATCTCTGTTCTTCTTTAGTGGTATCTGGCCTTCTCTCGTGGGCTACTGACTTCATTTTATCAGTAATGTAGTCTTTGCATGTACATGAAGTGTACCTCTGTCCTCATGCAGTCCTTACTCCAGCTTATACCTATGCCAGAGGGATAGAAAGCCCCATGTGAAGCTCTATCTACTTTGCCTTAGAAATGTGGGACATTAATGTACAGTATCTACAGTACCATGTACCTGTTGGAGAAGTTATTATAATGCTGCTGTCATCAGTTGTCGTGACATTGAGTAATAACTGAGCTGCACACTAGGGCTGGGAAAGTTGTTTTGTATTTTATTTAGTGTATCCCATTCAGCTTTACTTGAAAACCAACTAAAAACTTTCAACCTGCAACTGTCCACAGAGAACAGATGCAGTGCCAACATAAAAGGTCTACTGCTTCTCTTCAGTTGCAACTGAACGTACTTTTTCCTTGAGCAGTTGAGTGGAGAAACTAAGGGTCCCTTCCCAGATGATGACCACAATCATACCTGAATTTATGCTGCTCTCAGGTTCTGGAACAAACTATAACAATTTACAACATAAAATAGAAGAATCAACCAAACACCCCTCTGCAATGACACAAAATCCACAGTAGTAGTCATCCTATTGACCAAATGATGGGTTCAGGGTATGAACGTCACATTAAGAGGTTGATTTATCAAAATCCAGAATCATTTTCTCAATAATACTCCGTCCAAATCCGCACGGGTTTTTTCCCCTTATTTATTAATATATTTTTCTGAAAATGTCATCTGCGGGCATAAACTTGAAGAAATTGTGAAAAAATCGAATCGTACAAATTTTTTCTGATTTTCCACCAGAAATCTCAGATTTTTTCGGATTTTTGCTCAAAAAAACACAAAATCTTCAGATTATTGCACGAACCCCAGCGCAGATCAGGATATATTTGGGACTTCTCCCATTGACTTATATACAACCTCGGCAGGTCTGAGATGCCGGATTTTCAGATTCTGACTTTTTCCATCCTCGGGGTATAATAAATTCAGATTTTTTTGAGTTTTTGGCATTTGGACTTTCATAAATAACCCCCCTAACTGTTGCCAGTGACCATGCCTGCTGTATTGAACCTGGTGAGCAGTCTACAGTCAGATTTGGTATCTATAATCATCATTCCATGGGAACAGTGTTCTCACATTAAACGTTATCCAAGATGAGTTATTTTGCCTGCAGATTACTTGGGGCTCAAAAATTAGAATTTTCATCTCTTCTAGTGCTGAGAGCAATTGCACTCTCTTCACTAGCGATGCAACCCCCTCCAACGCTCGGAAAGGGAATTGCCGAGTATGAGGGGGGCAGCATCTGAAAAGCCTCCTCAGGCAGCAAAAACCCCAGAAACGCCCTTGACCCCAAAGATGGTTTTGACATTAGACTGTTATTGTTATTTTATACTGATGCTCTGTTTTTCCCCATAGGTCCTGATTGCTGCAATCTATAACCACTGCTTAGGAAAGCCCGGAAAATATAGCAGCCGTTCTAGGGTAAGGCAGTCAGTGTTTACATAATAGTGTATATAGGCCCCAATCTGGCTATAAATCTGCTTGAGCGAAGGTCATGTAATCAGTAATAAACCCACAACCTATGTACCAGTCTAGGTATTCATGTGACTTCATATCACTTTATACATTTTATGCATTCAACAGCCCTGCAGGGTCTGCACTGGAGCTTGGATATTCTCTTTTTTCTACCCAAAAGGATGTCTTTTGTCTTCCATAGCTGGCATCTGTACCCTTCTCTTCATAATCGATAAGTGCAATGTGGTTACAGTCTTGCCACTACTCAAGGAGGCATAGTATTGCCTTTAGTATTTGGGATCACGTTCATGCATACATATCTGGGCACCATTGTTGCATATGTTTAGCTGTACATTCAGCAGCTCAAACCGAGGCAGGCTGCCTTCTATGTAGGGAATGTCCTACAGGATCCTGAATGGTGAACCCTGTATGCATATGAATTGTATATTTTATCTGCCTCACATGCTCACACTGCCTCTTATCTATATGCTCACTTACAGTGTCCATCATTCCTTTCTTTCCTCAGATGTTCCTCTCTATCATAATCTCAGCCGTGGGAGTGTGTGGCGCACTCTATGGTCTTGTTGTCTCAGCGCTGGGTCTGGTCAATGGTCCTCGCTGTATGTACCTGTTTATAAACGGACGGGTTCAATGGACAATTCCTTTCAAATTGCCTCTGGAGTTTCTGAAGTAAGTGTTTTCTGCCCAGTGGGATTACAGATTCCCTGAGAGCTCATTTACAAATCAACCAATCAGATATTTATTTTGATGAATGTTCTTCTTTCGCGTTGGGCAGCGCAAAAACAAAAAATTTAACATTTGGGGTTTCCAGGCGACTGTAGTGGGTTGCTTGAACTTTTTCAGTTCAAGCCCAATTTGAATGTCTATTCTTTGGCCAGGACTGCCCTGGAAGGTCCAATGTTTGGTAAATACCTACCTAAGCTCATGAAATTATTACAGATATAGGATAATATTGGTGTATTGGTCACTTAGTCATAGCGTTAAGACAAAAAATACATATTCACCCAGAATCTTACACTTGAGATGGCCATAGAAATCCACATTTTAGCCTCGTTTCCATTAATCGTTCAAATTAAATAATAGTAGTAAAAAAACAAATCAGACGATGTTCTGGCCATGACAGCAATCGTATGAAAGTTATGTCTCACGAATCGACAGTGACAGTCACCCATTCATATCGTCAGATGGACAACACATGCAGATTTATTACTGTTATCTACACACGGACCAAAAATCGGACAAGCCTTCGATTTTGTGCAGGATAATCTTTGCGTCTACGGCCAGCGTAACTCACCCTAAAGTTGGGTTTTCCATGTATCTAGCAGAACAATTGCCATTTGTCCCTAGTTCTCACCCTAACTGGCCTTCACTCTGAGCCCATGTGCCACTGCTTCAAGAACCCTAGGTGGCCCAATACCATAGTTTGTTGACCACAGCTATAGACTATAAACAAACAATGCCAGAAATTCAATCTATGTGTTATAGTAGCCTTCCACTCATATTTACCTCTTTTTTCCCACTTTCTCCTCAGTTTCGAAAGGAGTTACCTCTTCAACAGAAACGGCTGGGATCGGTGTGTCGAACCAACTGGTGTGGTTGAATTTAATGTCATTTTCTTTTCTACAATCCTGGCTTCAAGCTGTATCCAGATTGTGCTCTGTGCTGTTCAGATGATAAATGGGCTTTTTGGCTGCCTCTTCAACCCACGCCTCACCAAATTCTAAGAATTCATGGTAAGTTGGTGGTTGTGTACAAAAATCTTTGGTATTAGTATTACATATTATTGGTTTTAAACCTAATCAAAGGCTAAAGCTGCCCATACAATTTTAAATTAAGGATGCGCCAAACCCAACATTTTTGAATTCTACCAAATACCAAATCGCCACAAAAGATTCATCCAAATACCCAATCAAATCCAAACCCTAATTTGACTACTGAAATCTTTAAAATGCTCATGTTCAATTGCCTGAGTTTCGATTTGTTAGATACATTTTGTGCCTTTTCAGAAGACATGTCAAAACAACTTTAGTACAGAAATAGTGGTCATTGTTTCGACTGAACTGGTTTGAAAGTTTAAACCCATGCAATAATGAGATAGATTCAGTTTGGGACACATATTCATTTACTATGTGCTGGGAAGGTTAAAAAGTGGGGGAAAGGTTGCATTTTCAATATTTTTGTGTTTTTTGCACCCTGCCCTGTACATAGATTGTCATGTTCAAAGACCTTCTTTTCCATGAGAAATCCATTGCTGCCTGTGTTTGGCACTGCTGTATTCATGATGATTGAGGCATGTAGGTGTCCCTCCTACCGCACCTAACTTGCACAACATTCATATTCAAAATTCAGGGAGCAGTGGCTCCAGAGCGAGATGCAGAGCACAACTGGATCACAGATGGAAGTTCTGTCTGAATAAGTACTAAAAGACCTTTAATACTCTTGCTCTTCATCCAAGGTCCAGGTAAATTATCCCTGACCAGTACTAGGATTCAAAATGTGCTCCACAGAGGGCCACAAACAGCCCTCCATCAGCTTACTAAATAGTGACTGTCTATGGCATCTTACTGGCACTTGCCAAAATCCACAGATTGCCCTTATTGTTTATCTCATCAGAGCTCAATAGAAAGCTTGGGAAAATCTAGAATTAAGAAATATGCTTCCCCTATCCAGTTGAATCTGGCCCTTTATCAGTCCATGCTCAGGTAATCTGATGGTACAGATAGTGGCTAGTATAGTCACAATGGATGATGTTCCTGACTTTCCCGGCTGGTATCTGTATATACATTCAGGTTATGCCGAATAATCTGTCTTCCGAAATCTCTCATGTTCATTAGTGATGGCCAAATTTATTCGCCAGGCATGGATTCGCGGGCAATTTCAGCATTTAGCCACCCGCGAATGTTTTCGTGAAACTGTGGTGAAAATTCACAGTGGAAAATTCGATGCAACATTCGATGTTTCGCGTTAAAATTGCACATAGAACTTGTTGCGCGTCAAAACTATTCTTACTCCAATTGACTTCAATGCATTTCGCAGAATTTTTCGGCGAATCGAAACGCGACAGATTCACCCATCACTAATGTTAATGTGTCATTGTTCGCTTGACTTGAACAGTCAATCTTGTCCTTTACACAACGATATCTCTGCATTTATGACCAAATCAACATGAGCATCCTTCATCATTCGCCAAATAAACTATCAAAACAATTTCCTGCAGATAATTTGTTTCTTAAATGTTTTATTTTTCCAGATCCGAACCCTGTTTTCTTTGGATTATTAATATGTGACCTGGACCCGGTGTTTGTGCATCTAGAAAAATAAGCTACTCCTAAACAGATAAATAGGGTGCCTCCGAAACACCATTTTACCAGTTGCGCCATTTTGGGTTCTTTGCAGGAAGCTATTCCCAACAAAGAGGATTATGGGAGTTCTGCCCTGTACAGATTTCTACTATTGAGAGAAGAGGCTTCTGGGAATCATGTCCTTTGCAGATTCTTACTACAAAGCCTTATCCAGGGGGACACGTTCTTTTGAGTTCTGTCCTGTGTGTGTTATGTTAAAAAACTGAATAAAATCTAAATATTTTATTTTTTACCTTATTCAAAAATTCTTTTTTTTTAACTATGCAGCTGTAGTTACAGAAATGTCAGCTTATCACAATGTACTTTTGGGTGCATCTTGGCAAACTATAGAGGAAGCAGACCCCGCAGTCGCAGGGGTACCCGCGGAACAAGGGGGCTC
The DNA here is from genome assembly GCF_017654675.1 of Xenopus laevis. Classification (NCBI taxonomy): domain Eukaryota; kingdom Metazoa; phylum Chordata; class Amphibia; order Anura; family Pipidae; genus Xenopus; species Xenopus laevis. The sequence continues at coordinate 127,241,207 of NC_054376.1, forward strand.
AGACTGAAGGCAATTAATATCCAAATGCAAATGCATGTTAAAATTAACCGTTTAGTGTGTTGATTTAAGTTGTGCTCTAAATAGCCCTTAATATATGTATAAGCCAATGGACATTGGCAGAAGAAGCTGTTTTATTTTTTACATTAAGCGCTATGAATCGCTCCGAGTGCCATCCCGCCGGCGATTTAGATCACTTTTCAGGGAGATTAGTTGCCCGAAGAAGAGGCGATTAGTCGCCAGGCGACTAAATCTCCCCGGCTCTCCATGTCTGTCTCTGCCCTTAAGTGTCAATGTCCTTCCAAAGACAGACCAATGGCTTGTAGGACTGCCATCTTTTAAAGCAAAAGTTACCCTTGGTAACAGGGTGGTGAGGTAAAGGGGGCAAGGAATAGGGCAGATTAGGGCAGTTTGCTTGGCAGAGGGGGGACACTGGCATGATAACTGATAACTGAGCTGTTTGAGAGCTCTGGGCAGGTCAATTACATCACAGGGGTGGGATGATGATGTTATGGGAGGGACTGTGAAGTTGCACGGGCGGGGCTATGACATGGCAGTTGGCAATTGGCCAATCTCCACATCAATGTTAGGAAATCCTGCCAGGTTTTCCAAATTAGGAAAACCAGGCAGGCAGTTTTGACCCGGACAGCCAACCCGGCTGTCCAGATCAAATCCAAACAGGTGGCAACCCTAGCCAGTTACCCGCAAAAAAAGCAGGTACCCAGCAGGATGAGGTTAGGATTTTTAGGTGCAGGTATAGATGCGGGTTTCTGGGTCTGAGGGCTGTGGGTCTCATCTTTATTTCTTATCTTATGTTATATTGTCTATATTTTACTCCTTTTAAAATTTTACAAAACTTTTTTTCTGTCTCCATCCACTTCTGATGATGTCACTTTTGCACGTTTGCAGTAACAGCACTTCCTGTTTAATGGTGGTCGGCGGGTTGCGGATAAAGTAGTCGCTCCTGCCCACACCCGAATTCCGGCCTCAATTTATAGACCTGCGGTAGGGACAGGTGCACTCCTATATAACCGGATGTCGGAAACCGGCAGTGTAAGGTGTGCGACCTGGTTCAGGTCGGGTGCGGGTGAGGTTGCTCCTGTGACCCGCAAACCGCGACCTGAACTCGCCCCGACCTGCGGGTCCCTTGGGTATCGGGTCGGCCCACACATCACTACTTAGTGCCTGCACTTACATTCATTTGTAACAATTTAAGATAAAAAAAATGTTAAAGATACAATTGTAACTATTAAAATAAGCAGGTCTCTTGGGAGAATTGAGACTCACAGCTTAAAGGGCAATTTCACCTTCACTAGCAAAACTGTTATAATACATAAAACAATGGCTCTAAAACTCCTCAAACTTTCATAACCTGGCAATTTTTTATAAATGGACATGGTAATTAGGGGGTGTGGCTATAAATTGAGGTTTTCGACCTTCTTTGCATTTTTCCAATGTTGGGAGGGATGGAGTGGGTTGGTGCAAAGGGAGCTACGAGGGCTGTGGCCCACCAGGTTTTTTCCTGGTAACCATCAAGCCCATTGTGACCCTGCCTTTACCAGTATGTTGAAAATCTTTCAGTTAAAATGAATGGGAGTTGTGGGACTTGCGCTACACCTAGAAATCTATCCAGAGGGACTCTATGGCAACCCCCACCTTCAGCATATGTAGGACAGTGTTTATCTTGGCAGCCCCATGTTATATGTTGTACATTCCTATATACATGCTGGAGGAATGAACGCACGGCAATGGACTTTGGCCAAGTCGCAGGTGCAGAAGGAATTGATAAGAAGGTGTTATAAGGTGAGATTGTTACTGTGTATCTTTTTGTACCTGTTAGCTGCAGGATTAGTAGAAAGTATGAAGAAGCCGTCCTTAGCAGTAAGGTGCATCTCTGTGATACTTTTCCCTGGGTTGTGACACTGAAATCTCACACAAGTAGCAGCAGCCATGTTCTTGGTATCTGCAATGTGATTGGCTGCAGGACTCAAGGGAAAGGAAGTTGGCGGCCATCTTGGTGAAGGAGAGGGCCAAATCAGATTGGCAGTTGGAGGACAGTTGAAAGAAAGAAGCCCTCAGCAAAATAATAAACATTCAAGTAGAGAGGCAGCCAGAGTGAGTAAGTAGTACATGTAAGTATATACAGCAGGATAATAGTAAGGAAGAATAGATCTGTCACTAATGACACACAGTCGTGTGTGGGACATGTTCAGCCCCCTGAGGCAAATACATGTGATTTTGTCTGGATTTTTCACCTGACAATATATATATTTTCTCCAAGTTACTGGCCCAACCTGCAGTGTCTTAGAGACCAGGGCCTCACAGGCAGGATGGGCCTTATTACTTCCCACACACACCTTGTTGTATATTTAGGCATTGAACTTTAATGGTGTCACCAGGAACATGGCTAGTTAAAGGAACAGTAATTCCAAAAAATAAGAGTTTTTAAAGGAGAAGGAAAGGCTGTTTGCACTTGGGGTGCCAAATGTTAGGCACCCCCAAGTGATTGTATTGACTTAACTGAAACCGGTGCTCCTATCAGCAGAAAACTACACCGGCCTAGGGTTATACCCAGGCCCAGACTGGCAATCTGTGGATTCTGGCAAATGCCAGAGGGGCTGCTGTAAGGTCCCATAGAAAGTCACTATTTAGTGGGCTGGTGGGGGCTGTTTGGGCCACTATGTGGGCTGATTGGGCCTCTGTGTACCTGAAATGCCAGGGCCTATTTTAATTCTCAGTCCGGACCTGGTTATACCAGTGAGCACCACGGAGCGACCCTCTAGAACGAACAGTAGAACGAAAAGCCGTACTTTAACTAAAAAGTCAGCTATTTCGTTCTACTATTTCGTTCTACTGCACATGTGGGGAAATTTGAAGAAAAAAGAAGATGGAAGAAGATCTTTCCATGGTACTCTGCTGTGTAGCCATGGGGGCAGCCATTCAAGCACAGGATACACAGTAGATAACAGATAAGTACTACTATAGTTTATGGCTGCCCCCAGGGCTACACAGCAGCTTGTTTATATAAACTATAGTAGTACTTATCTGTTATCTACTGTGTATCCTGTGCTTGAATGGCTGCCCCCATGGCTACACAGCAGCTTGTTTATATAAACTATAGTAGTACTTATCTGTTATCTACTGTGTACCCTGTGCTTGAATGGCTGCCCCCATGGCTACACAGCAGCTTGTTTATATAAACTATAGTAGTACTTATCTGTTATCTACTGTGTATCCTGTGCTTGAATGGCTGCCCCCATGGCTACACAGCAGCTTGTTTATATAAACTATAGTAGTACTTATCTGTTATCTACTGTGTATCCTGTGCTTGAATGGCTGCCCCCATGGCTACACAGCAGCTTGTTTATATAAACTATAGTAGTACTTATCTGTTATCTACTGTGTATCCTGTGCTTGAATGGCTGCCCCCATGGCTACACAGCTGCTTGTTTATATAAACTATAGTAGTACTTTTATGTTATCTACTGTGTATCCTGTGCTTGAATGGCTGCCCCCATGGCTACACAGCAGCTTGTTTATATAAACTATAGTAGTACTTATCTGTTATCTACTGTGTATCCTGTGCTTGAATGGCTGCCCCCATGGCTACACAACAGCTTGTTTATATAAACTATAGTAGTGTTTCTGAAGCAAACACACCAGTTGTACCAGTGCAGGGCTACACTACATTATATTGTCATTCCTTTAATACACTTTCATTTGCTGGTGTTACTGTTCCTTTAATATGCAATTAATCACATTATTCTCTTCCGCAGGCAACGTGTGGGTATATTCACTGTATCCTGAACCCTGGAACTCTCCAGATTCCACCAAATAATGTAACCACATCCTGTACTTGTACTCCTTCTGGATCATCACACTGGTGTACATCTTTATCGGCCTCGTGGTTGTCCTTTCTATGTGCGCCCTGGGCTACATCTGCATATTTAGGGCTAGGCCACATGGGACGATTTCAGTGAGATTAGTCGCCTGGCGAGTAATCGCCGCGTCTAATCTCCCTGAATGGCTTGCTGGTATCTTGCAGCCGCTAGCGCTAAAGTCGCCTGTCCCTATTCACACGCGGCGACACGTTTTTCAAAGTTCCTCGAAATTGCCTCGTGAGGCCAGTAAGCCATTCAGGGAGATTAGTCGCCTCAAAGACGCTGCGATTAGTCGCCAGGCGACCAATCTCCCTGAATCTTCCCGTGTGGCCCTAGCCTTAATGCTTATGTTGCTGTCAAAGCCAATATAGCAAATTTCCTGTAATGTATATATGAAATAATCCACAGCCGTAAAGCAAGACTGTGATCTTGCAGCAGGACAAAACGTTAGGGAGGGCACAAAAACTATACAATAAAAATGAGTTGAATCTATAAGTGGAAGCAGATTTATTAAACATGCACTGAGGTTGGTTGCATTTACGTCTGAAGCTGTATGTTACATTTAGCACCCTCACCTTATTGCTTATCAGTTAATGTTAAGTAGACTTTCACCTTATCTGTTACACGTAATTACTTTAGTGCAGCGAGTGCTCATGGAAGGCCCTTATCTTCCCTGTTACATTCATTAGCAGATCACTCGCTCCAAGCACAATCTTCCTCCTTCTATAGTGGCGTTGGTGCTCCAGGACGACTATCGATCTGTCTGTTAAAGTGGCCATAGACGTAACAATTAGAGACAGGGCACACAAATCTCTTTTTCAGGGTGACTAATCCCCCCAAACTGTCTCCCCTGCCTTCCCGCCGGCTTAAATGCAAATTGCCGGTGGGGTGGCACTCGGCGCAATTCGGTTTTTGAATGGCCATTGTTTGGGTGCCTTCAAAATTTTCCGTCCAACCGATATTCAAGTCTTCTGCTGATGACGGCTGGCTCGTTTCCCACCACACACACCGAATATCGTACAAAAATTTGTTTTGTACGTTGTTATCTGTAAATCTATGACCACCTTTACTTGAACCTCAATAGAATTGCACGATCACAATCAGCCTGGCTCATTGTTTTGCTCCGAATGTCCAAAATTAAACATTATCAATGAATTCAACTGTGTGCTTCTTCATTTGTACCTTTAAAGGAGAACTAAGGGCAGAGACAAACGCGAAGATTCGGGGAGATTTAGTCGGCCCGCGACAAATCGCCTCTTCTTCTGGCAACTAATCTCCCCGAAAGGCCTTCCTGCCGGCTAGAATCTAAATCACCGGCGGGATGGCCCTTGGAGTGCTTCATTTTCCAAAGTCGCCCGAAGATTCCTCGTGAGGCTTTTTGGGGAGATAAGACGCCCGTAGAAGAGGGGATTTGTCTCCAGGCGACTAAATTTCCCTGAATCTTCAACTGTGTCTCCGCCCTAAAGCTTAACTAAAGAAGTAGGTAGAGATGTTGTACATGATGTTTTGTGCTTTTATACCAGCCCAAGGCAACCACAGCCCTTTAGCAGTAAAGATCTGTGTCTCCAAAGATGCCCCAGTAGCTCCCCATCTTCTTTTCTGCTGATTCCCTGCACATGCTCTGTGCTGCTGTCACTTACTGAGCTTAGGGACCCACTCACAATATACAGTACACATAGAATAGAAATGTCACAATATAAGGCTGATTAGTAATTAATACACATAATTACTACATGGCAGCACAGAAACCAGTGCAATTAGCATCAGAATTGAATAATCAGCAAACCTGTAGCATCAGCTTATATTACAGCCAGGGAAGCTCATTTTCTGCTGGATAATTAGTGACGAGCCCTAAGCTTAGCTTCTCAACAGCCAATCAGAGCCCACTGAGCATGTGAGTGTCACAGACACTTTCCAAGATGGTGACCCCCTGTGACAAGTTTGAAGTCCTGGATCATTGCTGCTATTGACAAGCTCAAACTTTAGCCTCGTGCAATAAGTTCACTATATCAAATATGGCATTTTTAGCCACATTAGTTTTTAGGGTTTAGTTCTCCTTTAAATAGGGCTCCCAGGTTTATGCGCCGGCGTGATGACACGTTTACCCTGGTGGTCCAGTGGCTTGTCCTGTGGCATGCATGGGCTCCCGTCGTGTCTTCGTGGGGACGCCCGCTGCAAGCGTCAGGCTCCCTTCAGCGCAGGTTTCCCTATGGCGCGCACGGCCACGTGCTCCCAGGTTTGTGCGCCAGCGTGATGACATCATTGCGCAACGGTGTGAAATTCACTATTTAAAGGGGCTTTGTAATAAAAGGTTCAGTTCGTTTGTTCCTGGTGCTATATCTATTGAAACCTGCTTGATCTTCTGGTGACTGACCCTGGCTTTGCCTGACCTCTCCAAGCTGATCCTTGCCTGTCTGATTATTCTACGCTCTCAAATCCTGATTCCGGCCTGTCTGACTATCCTACGTTCTCCGGCCTGTCTGACTATTCTAACTCTGCTTGTGCTGGCCAGGCCTGCCTGTTCCACGCTGTGTTGTCTGTCCTGCCTTCCAAGTTGTGTTCTTCCATCCAGTATCCTGGTGAGACGATCGTGCCCCTTTGCTCGTCCAGAACCTTTAGCTTTGCTCTTCTCTTAATTAGACCTGGCGGCATCCAATTAGCCGAGGGCTCCTCCCGTGGTGAAAGGCGGTTGTTAAAGGCAGAAGCAAGAGCTGAGACCAGGGAGCCTAGTACTGGTTCTGGATTTAGGGTGCCGTTTGTGACAGCCCTGTTAGTTGGGAACAATTTTACGGACATTTTCAGACCTATTGAACTCTGCGAGAGGAAGCAGGTAGGGCGGACTATCTTGCTTAATAGTAGGCGCTGTTTTTAATTCATGTGTTGAGTTCTTCTTTAAGACTAGACCAGCCTGCAACAATACTATTGGATCATTTGGATGGATAGATCAACCTGCAGCCAATTAGAACAGTTGAATATATGATAGTCAGGTTCCTGCAAACAGCATGTTGCCGCTCGCGGGGCTCAAACAGCATGTTGCAGCTCGCGGGGCTCAATCAGTTCTTTTCTTCAGTGTATACAATAGAGGAGTCAGGGTTCACAGGCTCACTTAATAACTGCACGAATGGTTCAGCTCAATCTATTCAGTGGCTGACTCCGGATATGATTCAAAAAGCTTTAATACAAATTAATGTAAACAAGGCTCCAGGGCCTGATGGCATACACCCCCGGGTTCTAAGAGAGCTTAGTTCAGTTTTAGACCAGCCTCTATTTCTGATTTTCTCAGATTCACTGTCATCTGGTATGGTGCCTATGGATTGGAGAAAAGCTGATGTTATTCCAATATTTAAAAAGGGATTACGATCTCAGCCTGGCAATTATAGGCCAGTAAGTCTGACATCTGTGGTGGGCAAATTATTTGAAGGCTTGTTAAGGGATCACATTCAAAATTTTGTCTTAATGAATGGCATTATGAGCAACAATCAGCATGGCTTTATGAAGGATAGGTCATGTCAGACGAATTTGATTGCTTTTTATGATGTGGTAGGTAAGATTCTAGATAGTGGGGGGGCAGTAGATGTGATCTATTTGGATTTTGCCAAAGCGTTTGATACTGTGCCCCACAAACGACTGCTTTCTAAACTAAGGTCTGTTGGGCTTAATGAAGTCGTTTGCACGTGGATAGGAAACTGGCTACAGGATCGGGTACAGAGGGTGGTTGTTAATGGGACATTCTCTACTTGGAGTAAGGTTCTTAGTGGGGTCCCTCAGGGCTCAGTATTGGGTCCACTTTTATTTAACTTGTTCATTAATGACTTAGGGGAGGGTGTTGTAAGTAATGTATCAGTGTTTGCAGATGAGACAAAACTATCAGCCCAATTAATTCCATCCAGGATGTGACACTTGCAACAGGATCTTGACAAACTGGCAATCTGGGCAGCTAAGTGGCAAATGAGATTCAATGTTGATAAATGTAAAGTCCTGCACCTGGGATGTAACAATATCCACTTATACCCTTAATGGGACTGCACTAGGCAAATCCATAATGGAGACGGAGCTTGGAGTCCTTGTAGATAATAAACTTGTCTGTAGCAAGTAATGCCAGTCAGCAGCATCAAGGGCAAATAAGGTCTTGACTTGTATTAAATGGGGCAGAGAGTCACGGGAGGAGGGGGTCCCACTGTATAGAGCACTGGTAAGGCCCCATCTAGAATATGCCCTACAGTTTTGTCTCCATCACTCAAACAGGACATTATTGTATTAGAGAGGGGACAGAGAAGGGCAACTAAGCTGGTAAAGGGAAAATCTTAGCTATGAGGAAAGACTGGCCAAATTGGGGATGTTCACTCTGGAGAAGAGGTGCTTAAGGGGAGATATGATAACTATGTATAAATATATAAGGGGATCATATAATAATCTCTCTAATGATTTATTTACCAGTAGGTCTTTCCAGCTGACATGAGGTCACCCATTCTGATTAGAAGAAAAGAGGTTCCAGCTAAATATTGGGAAGGGGTTTGTTACAGTGAGAGCTGTGAAGATGTGGAATTGTCTCCCTGAATCAGTTGTACAGGCTGATACATTAGATAGCTTTAAGAAGGGGTTGGATAGCTTTTTAGCAAGTAAGGGAATACAGGGTTATGGGAGATAGCTCATAGTCCAAGTTGATCCAGGGACTAGTCCGATTGCCATTTTGGAGTCAGGAAGGAATTTTTCCCCCTCTAAGGCAAATTGGAGAGGCTTCAGATGGGTTTTTTGCCTTCCTCTGGATCAACTGACAGATAGGTAGTTAATTAAAAAAAAAAAAAAAAAAGAATGAACTCGATGGACGTGTCTTTTTTCAACCTTACTTACTATGTTACTATGTTACTATGTAACTGAAGTGGTTTGTTTGTAAACAGATGCCATAGATCTTGCTTTTCCAGAAATTACCCCTTCCCCATCAATCCCTCCATTTGGAAGGCAATAGGCTCCTCAGTTTCGCATTTACAATATATGAAGCCGCAGGCTGTACAAATGTTTCCTTTGACCTATTGACAACTGACACATGGCTGAACTCGTGAGTCACACGTTTTATTGCTGAGGACTTTGGGTCTCTCGTAGAAGATGCCACATACCTTCTTGTTTAGTGTTTGGAATGTCCAGTGTTGGCTACACCAGATTTTATGGCATAGCCAAGCCTTAAAGGAGAGGCTCCTCTTTGTGACGTCTATTAGAATTACACATTTACTTTGCGTTGTATTTATCTGTTATTCCTGGAGTTTCTCAACTCTACACACAGGCCCACGTTGTGCTTTTCAACAGAAATGTACGAGAACATTCATTTTAAAAAATGCACGCCATATTATAATTGAGTATTTATTATATAATAATAATGTAATCCATAATATGTGCTGCAGTGCGGCACAACCACATGTTCTCTATATATGAAACAGTAAGTTAGGTTGAAAACAAGACACACGTCCATCAAGTTCAACCTTTTAAGTCTGTATATAACCTGCCTAACTGCCAGTTGATCTAGAGAAAAGCAAAAAACCCATTTTAAGTAGTGATGGGCGAATCTGGGCGAAAATTTGCGAAACACAAGTCAATGGGCATCAAAATAGTTTTGACACGAGTCAATTTCGACGTGGGCGTCAATTTTTATACGAGCAACTATTTGGTCCAAATGCATTAAAGTCAAATAATTTTGGCGTGCGTCAATTTTCATGCAAATGCCAATTTTGCCATCGCAGTTTCGAGAATAAATTCGCTTGTGGTGAAACGTGGAAATTCGCAGTGGACTTGTGTCTGGTGAATTTATTTGCACATCACTAATTCTAAGCCTTTCCAATTTGCCTCAGAGGGGGGGGGGGGAAATTGCTTGATGACTCCAAGACAAGGTGGGACTGGGCGGGACACTGGGAAAAAACCCGGTGGGCCTCAGGCCACTGGCCCAGACCCGCTCACCCGATCGTCCCCTCCCTCTAAAGAAAAAAATGATGTGGCACAATGCGTGGCTGGTGTTCTTGCATTGTGGCGTCGGCATTCAAGCATGCACACTGGGCGCCGGCAATCGAACATGTCCACCGGGGGGAGGATGCGGTACTTTGCAAGTAGTGATGGGGCCCCGGGGACTACTAAAAGGGCCTGTGGTTTTGCAGGCCCAGTAGGCCCCCAATGCTCCAGTCAGACACTGCTCCAAGATGCAATAGGACTAGTCCCTGGATCAACTTGTACTATGAGCTATCTCCCATATCCCTGTATTCCCTCACTTGCTAAACACCATCCAACCCCTTCTTATACCTATCTAATGTATCAGCCTGTACCACTGATTCACTTCCCAGCTCTCCCTGTAACACCCCTTTCCCTCCTCTAATCTCATTGGCTCCCTCCTGTCTGCTGGGAGGAGCTACTGGTGAATAAAGCATCCGACCCTTCCTTGTACCTATCTAATGTATCAGCCTGTACCCCTGATTCACTTCCCAGCTCTCCCTGTAACACCCCGTTCCCTCCTCTAATCTCATTGGCTCCCTCCTGTCTGCTGGGAGGAGCTACTGGTGAATAAAGCATCCGACCCTTCCTTGTACCTATCTAATGTATCAGCCTGTACCCCTGATTCACTTCCCAGCTCTCCCTGTAACACCCCTTTCCCTCCTCTAATCTCATTGGCTCCCTCCTGTCTGCTGGGAGGAGCTACTGGTGAATAAAGCATCCGACCCTTCCTTGTACCTATCTAATGTATCAGCCTGTACCCCTGATTCACTTCCCAGCTCTCCCTGTAACACCCCTTTCCCTCCTCTAATCTCATTGGCTCCCTCGTGTCTGCTGGGAGGAGCTACTGGTGAATAAAGCATCCGACCCTTCCTTGTACCTATCTAATGTATCAGCCTGTACCCCTGATTCACTTCCCAGCTCTCCCTGTAACACCCCTTTCCCTCCTCTAATCTCATTGGCTCCCTCGTGTCTGCTGGGAGGAGCTACTGGTGAATAAAGCATCCGACCCTTCCTTGTACCTATCTAATGTATCAGCCTGTACCACTGATTCAGGGAGACAATTCCTTATCTTCACAGCTCTCACTGTAACAAACCCCTTCCCAATATTTAGCTGGAACCTAATTTATACCTCCCAACTGTCCCGTTTTGAGCGGGACAGTCCCTCTTTTGACTGCTCAACCCGTAGTCCTGCGTTTGTACTGGAAAGTCCCTATTTCTCAGCACTGAACAGCCAAAAAATATACGTTTATAACTTAACTGGCTCTTGGCAGAGAGCCCAGAATAGATACTTAAGATACATCTGTAACCATTTTGTCCCTTGGGAGAAGTTAGACTCGCAGCCTAAAGTACAATTCACCTTTACCAGCTTAGTTGCCCTTCTCTGTACCCTCTCTAATACAATAATGTCCTGTTTGAGTGATGGAGACCAAAACTGTACGGCATATTCTAGATGGGGCCTTACCAGTGCTCTGTGAATGGACCTGATTCAATATGAGGGCCCCGGGTCTCACACACACTTCTCATAGTCATTGTTTTCAGGCTTTTGTGTTTAAAAAGCAAATCCAAAACCTTTCACCAAATTCTCCATAAACAACTAAATACAATTTAGCATTTGTAGAATGAAAAGGCTTAAGACAGCCACTGATTGGTTAAACGAACATAAATCAACGTACTCAAAATGCCACTTCACAACTAGACGCATTTCTATCCGAAATCTCCTTTATATTATTGAAGATCCCGCCTTTACCGCTGCTGACTGGCTTTGCCGACATCTTATTCGCTAAGAGAAGGAAGGCGGAGCCAATCAAACTCGCAGCTACCGAGATTGACATGAAATCCAGCATATCGAGAAAGTAGAAGATCACGTGAGACGCGTCCCTGCCAAACAAAGAGGCGTGGTCAACCATTACGTGACATACCAACTAGCGAATGGTTGTGGTTAGACGAGTGATTGATGGCTGATTGAACCAGTAGCGAGGGAGGAAAGGCGATGCCGGAAGAAGCCGAGTGTTAGCTGTACTGCCGGAGGGAAGTAGCAGAGATGGTGAGTGGATGATCACGGGACGGGGAGAGCGGCCTGTGTGATTATTATGAAGGCGACTGCGATCAGTATTAATGTTGTGCAGTGTGTGTGTCTGTAGTTCTGCCTATTCCTGATGTCACATCACCCTCATGTTTAGGGATAACAGTTCCAATGTCACGTGACACAGCTTGCAGGCAACTTATAGGCAATAGTTTCAGCCAATCCCACGCTGTGTGTCATTATTTCCCTCTAGTACCTCTGTGTTATATTTATTATACACTTAGTGCACCGCCCAGAGGTCCAGCAGCCCATGACTCCAATGATCCGGCTCTTACACAACTTGCAGCTCCTCATCTTGCCTCTTGTTAGGCCTCCTGTGTGAGTCACTGGCTCTGCACATGCTCAGTGGGCTCTGGGCGGCGGCTGAGACACAATTATGGGAATTAGTCAAATAAAAAAAGATTCAGCTGTCACAGAAGCACATAGTACAATGGACTGTCACATCAAGGAACCCCCGCCCCAGTGAATCCCCCTCTGTCCTCCTTATACCCGCCCATACCCTCCTGCACACCATTTCCATCAGCCGGGGGAGGCCAGTAGCTGCCGGCCGTTTACCTCCAACTAGTGATGGGCCCGTGGGTTCAGGCCGACCTTCCAAATGCCGACTTCAGGGATGAACTTCTATAGTACGGATGCACCAAATCCACTATTTTGGATTCAGCCGAACCCTTAGCGAAAGATTCAGCCGAATACCGAACCAAATCCTAATTTACATATGCAAATTAGGGGTGAGAAGGGGAAAACATTTTTACTTCCTTGTTTTGTGACAAAAAGTCACACGATTTCCATATGCAAGTTAGGATTTGGATTCGGTTCGGCTGAAAAAGGCCGAATCCCGAACTGAATCCTGGATTCTCTGCATCCCTATTTTATAGACGCTCGCCCCTTTTTTGACGTCATCAGTGGGTCAGCGCAGGTCTATAAAAGGAACTCGGGCGGGTTGGTACTGCATGGCCAGTAGCTGCCTCTCTCTCTCTCTCTCTCTCTCGTTCCTTTAGGACAATTAGCAGCATTTAAAGGATAAGTAAACCTTTAAAATAAGTCAATATAAAATTGATGAGGGGGCTATTCTAATCACTTTTTTGTAATGTACATTCATTATTTATTTTGTTTTGATTCCAAGATATTAAGGGATACATGTACTGTTAATATGAATGAATTTTGTTACAACAGCGCCACCTGCTGGTCAGTTTCCCACCAGTTTGACCACCAAGTAGTCAAGGAAGTTGTCAGGAGAAAGAAAGAGGCTGCTCTGATGTTCTTCTGCTTAGGAAAATAATTAGAAACCTTTCTCACATCTTTCCTAAGCAGAAGAACATCAGAGCAGCCTCTTTCTTTCTCCTGACAACTTCCTTGACTACTTGCTGGTCAGACTGGTGGGAAACTGACCAGCAGGTGGCGCTGTTGTAACAAAATTCATTCATATTAACAGTACAGGTATCCCTTAATATCTTGGAATTAAAGAAAAATAAATAACGAATGTACATTATAAAATTGCTTAGAATAGTACATTCTTGAATTTTACATTCACTTATTTTAAAAGTTTACTTATCCTTTAATGTGCTTTTACCTGTGCAGTCCTTTAAAGGAGACACTTTGTGTAAAAAAATAAGAATGTACCAGTGCATTATACTCATTTAGATATAGAAGAATTGTGCTTAAAAAAGTAGTGTTTCAGTCTGATTTATTGAATATTTCTGCAAAAACCCTAATAATCCCTCCCTTCTCTTCCACTTCCTGCTCCCTGAATTCCCAGGCTGTGCAGGGGAGCTGGCGGCTCTGCATCTGATGTCATCAGTGGGGCGGGTCAGCGCAGGTCTATAAAAGGAACTCGTGTGGGTCGAGTAATGCCCAACTCGCACATCACTACTCTCAACATTTTGGGAAAAAAAGAGGGAGACATTTATTGGCCACACCTATTTTTGGCTGGACCCACTGAGTTTTTCCTTGGTGTCCTGCTGGCCCAGTCCAACCCTGGCTACAGGGATAATTGTTGATATCCTTCAGATGCAGACTGTACTGCTTTCTGAGCTGCCATGTAGTAATTATGTGTATTAATTACTAATCAGCCTTATATTGTGACATTTCTATTCTATGTGTACTGTATATTGTGAGTGGGTCCCTAAGCTCAGTAAGCGACAGCAGCACAGAGCATGTGCAGTGAATCAGCAGAAAAGAAGATGGGGAGCTACTGGGGCATCTTTGGAGACACAGATCTTTACTGCTAAAGGGCTGTGGTTGCCTTGGGCTGTTAAAGAAGCCAAAACATAATGTACAGCATTTCTAGCTATTGGAAATATGGAAAAGCACCAGACGAGGTTTATCCAGGACCAATTCCCCCGGGCCTGACATTGACTTCATGTTTAGAGGAGATGTAAGTGGGGTTTATGGCCATTTCCATGTCTGCCCCTATAACCAGTCTTTCTCCTTCCACAGACCTCCACACTGACGCAGGGTCTGGAGCGGATCCCAGACCAGATGGGATACCTCGTAATGAGTGAGGATGGAGGGGTGCTGGCGGTAAGGCAATTTGACACTTAAAGGGGTTATTCACCTTTAAATTAACTGTTAGTATGATGTAGAGAGGGATATTCTGAGACCATTTGTAATTGGTTTTCATTTTTTATTATTTGTGGTTTTTGACTTATTTGGCTTTTTATTCAGCAGCTCTCCAGTTTGTAATTTCAGCCATCTGGTTGCTAGGGTCCCAATTCCCCTAGCAACCATGCATTGATTTGAATAAGAGACTGGAATATAAATAGGAGAGGACTCAATAGAAAGATGAGGAATAAAAAGTAGCAATAACAAAACATTTGTAGCCTTGCAGAGCATTTTTTTTTTTTGATCGTGTTAGTGTGAAGTTGGAAAGACTCAGAAGAAGGCAAATAATCAAAAAAACTAGAAATCATTTAGACCAATTAAGAAAGTTGCTTAGAATAGGCTATTCTATAACATACTAAAGGTTAACTTTAAGGTGAACCCACCCCTTTAACATCATGCATGAGAAGCTTGTGACCATTCATTGTTGTTAAACTCCTCCTCCTACAGCCAGAGACTTTCAGGGCATTGTGGGAGTTGTAGTACACGAAATATCAATGTCCTTGACATTCTGCCTTTTCTGATAATGATCGAGTTGCCATAGTGACAATTAAAATGGACCTTCCTTCCCGTGTCCATACAGAGCGCTGGTGATCTGGAGAATGATGAGCGTCTGGCAGGAGTGATCAGAGAGATGGTGGCTGTAGCCTGCACCTTCCGGGACCTGGGGGAGCAGCAGCCATTCAAGCGCATGAGTGGTAAGAATTGGGGGGCTGGTGATGTACAAATAGTAGAGGTGGGCACAGACTAGAGTGGTGTCTGCTACATGTTCAATCTCATCCTTCCCAACAAACCTGATGTTTCTAAAACGTTTTACATCCTATGACACCTCTCATGATATCACCAGCTTGGGGAAGCCCTGCAAGTCTGACCTAAGTCTGTCAGAACTCACACATTACTAGTGGTACACAATAGAGTATGGCCTGGGAAACAGGACAGGGGGGAGTAAGGAGGACAGGAGAGAGTTGGGAGCATGGGAGGACATAGAGAGCACGGGAGGGAGTTGGGAACACGGGAGAGAGTTGGGAGGACTGGAGGGAATTGGGAGCAAATTGGGAGCAGGGGAGGGAGTTGGGAGGACAGGAGGGAATTGGGAGCAGGGGAGGGAGTTGGGATAAAATGCCTCATCTGGAGGGGAGTAGAAATGATGGAGCTTGACCCTCTTACTCATTGCTGTCTTTACCTTCTTTTTCTCCTTCCAGTTGTATTCGGGGAGCACACGTTTCTCGTCACTATCTCTGGACAGAAGATTTACGTGGTGAAGCGACAGAATGTTGTGCGGGAGCCAATCAGTGTGTAGAAGCCTTACCCCCCCCCCATTTGCTATTACTGTGCCCAGCATGAAGTGACTGTAAACTGCTATTTAATGACCCCCCCATTGTTACTCTAGAAACCTTTTCTACAGGATCCATTACCCCAGCCTTCTTCTCATGTGTCTAATAATAAATATATATATTGTTGGTACTGCATGGCCAGGAGCTGCCTCTCTCTCTCTTGTTCTTTTAGGACAATCAGCAGCATTTAAGGACAAGTAAGACCCAGAATGTGCTTTTACCTGTGCAGTCATTTAAAGGACACACTTTGTGTAGAAAATGAGAATGTACCAGTGCATTATACTAATTTAGATATAGAAAATTTGTGCTTAAAAATAGGTGTTTCAGGCTTATTTATTAAATATTTCTGCAAAAACCCTAATAATCCCTCCCTTTTCTTCCACTTGCTGCTCCCTGAATTCCCAGGCTGTGCACTCAGCTCACTGCACTGTAGGACAGGAACCAATCAGCAGCTAGCAGGACCTGATAGGGAACTGAAGCCTGTCTGTGCTTGTGTGACTGCAGGGCTGTGATTGGCTGTCCCCCTCCTACTGTGCTTCTGGCAGGGACCGTTAGGACACGCCCACCCCTCATGTGAAACCAAGACCAGAGAATATCTATAGGGAGCTCCAATAAAGGGGCTATTTTTAAAGATATTAATTTTTAGCTCCATGTAAAAGCAACACCATATATTACTTATAATTGCCTACAAAATTAGGGGTTTTTCATATATCCTATATGATGTTCTCCTGATGTTGTTCTGCTTAGGAAAAGAATTAGAAACCTTTCTCACATCTTTCCTAAGCAGAAGAACATCAGAGCAGCCTCTTTCTTTCTCCTGACAACTTCCTTGACTACTTGCTGGTCAGACTGGTGGGAAACTGATCAGCAGGTGGCGCTGTTGTAATAAAATTCATTCATATTAACAGCACATGTATCCCTTAATACAGTGATCCCCAACCAGTAGCTCGTGAGCAACATGTTGCTCTCCAACTCCTTGGATGTTGCTCCCAGTGGCCTCAAAACAGAAGCTTATTTTTGAATTCCAGGCTTGAAGGCAAGTTTTGGTTGTATAAAAAACAGATGTACTGCCAAACAGAGCCTCAATGTAGGTTGACAATCCACATAGGGGCTACCAAATGGCCAATCACAGCCCTTATTTGGCACCGCAAGAACATTTTTCATGCTTGTGTTGCTCTCAAAATCCTTTTACTTCTGAATGTTGCTCACGGGTTCTAAAGGTTGGGGATCCCTGCCTTAATATCTTGGAATTAAAAGAAAATAAATAATGAATGTAAATTACAAAAGTGCTTAAATTAGACCCCTCGTCAATTTTACATTCACTTATTTTAAAGGTTTACTTATCCTTTAATATTCAAACCTTATGGTGTAAAACAACCCCACCCCCTCCCATATTATACTTTTTGCCATGATTGTGTAAATATGTCTCTTTCCTCTCTGAATAACGAGGAGAAGCGGTGAATATAGTTGGTGGGGGGAGGCAGAAAGACTTCACTCATTTTCCTTTAAATCTCACTATATTTTTTTGCCTTTGTTCAAAATAAATTAGAGACATTTATTAAAACATAAAGTGCGCGGCCGCAACACATGAGAAAACGTAACATATAAAAACTTATAAAACTCCCGGTGTCTGCGGTTTGTGGGTCACAGAAATGAATCAAGTATCGGCAGGAGAGGTGGAGTGAGAATGAGCGGGTTTTGGGGGGGGGGGCTCCTCCCCTCCCCCCAATATTGGCAATTGGTACAATACGTGCAGCTGCAATTCAAGTTTTAGCCTTGGATATTCCAGTTACAGACAGATATATATAATAATAATAACAGTGTCTCTACCTGGTGCATCTTATTGTGCAAGAGGAGCGCTGCATCCCCCCCATTTTCCATAATAAGATTTGGGGATGGTTCAGTAGTGAGTATATTAGGGGGTGTAAACCCATCGGCGTTTCCTTTGGTCACAGACATAAATAGCATGTATTATTACAGCACGACTAGTATCCTCCATGGCAGCTCCAACTAAGTGATCCTGAGAATCGGCCCTTCTTTTATGTTAAAATACTTGATTTTTTTCTTTTGCTTAGGTACCCAATGAAATGTCCAGAAATGTAAACATTATAAAGGAAAGGAAAAGCTTGTAAGAGAGGGGAATGGACAAGATTGGCCCTTTCGCCCCCTCTCTCCCCCAATTTATATATATATATATATCAGTAGTACATAAGAACCGCTGGTTCATTTTTCTCCTCAGTCCTGTGTGTCTCAGGCCGTACCCCAAATTCCATGTTCCTATTTCAGTTCAGTCATTGGCTGATCTCCGTTCTGCTGCAGAGGATACTGGGTAATCACTGAACGGGATGCACAACTAGTACCTTGCATTGGCGTTTTGCGATTTTATCCAACGATAGCGTTGCTCTCTCTGGGGGCAGATAGAGGGGTCGTCCCAGGGGGGAACCTACCGGTGGGGTTATTGCACGGCGCTCCATCACACTGCCGGTCCTATGGGAACAAAGACAGAAACTGTTACTCTCTACGTCCTTTAAAGGAAAACTATACCCCCCCAAACAATGTAGGTCTCTATAAAAAGATATTGCATAAAACAGCTCATATGTAAAACCCTGCTTCATGTAAATAAACCATTTTCATAATAATATACTTTTCTAGTAGTATGTGACATTGGGTAATCATAAATAGAAAACTGCCATTTTAAAAAATAAAGGCCGCCCCCTAGGATTGTACGATTCACAGTGCACACAAACAAACCATACTTGTTAGGTCACATGAGCCAATTAACAGACAGAGTTCTGTCTTTTGCTTCAAAACTTCTTCCTGTTCCAGTCAGAGCTGCACTATTTCTGGTCAGGTGATCTCTTCCTGTTACAGTTAGAGCTGCAGTATTTCTGGTCAGGTGATCTGTTCCTGTTACAGTTAGAGCTGCAGTATTTCTGGTCAGGTGATCTCTTCCTGTTACAGTTAGAGCTGCAGTATTTCTGGTCAGGTGATCTCTTCCTGTTACAGTTAGAGCTGCAGTATTTCTGGTCAGGTGATCTCTTCCTGTTCCAGTTAGAGCTGCAGTATTTCTGGTCAGGTGATGCAGCACACAGACCATCACAAAATGGTGGCTCAAGGCAAGAGATGTAAAAGGGCAAGATTTACTTAAATATATATTACAGTTTGGTAAGATTCTTTAATATGCCACTTAATATTATCAACTATCTGTTGCTTAAGTGTTCATTTTGGGGGTATAGTTTTTCTTTAATGGGCATGATTACCCCAAAATCAGTGCAGGTTATTCAGGAAATGTTTGAGTTAGGATTGGCCCCTTCATATCTCACCGTATCAGCTGACCACGAGTAGGCTGTTGGTGGGAGAAGGACTGAGAGCGTCCCAGAACCCCACTCTGCTGCTGCCTCTCCAGATCCCTGAGGGCTGGGCTGCTGGGACTGCTCCGTCGGGACACAGGCCGAGCGTCTGGGGGGGGCTGGGAAGCACTGGCAGTGAATTGAAGCTTTAATTTCATATGCTGACTCAGCTGATGGGAGGAAGCACAAGTATCAGATAAAGACACACAGTGACATCCATCTCTCTACTGCACCCCCATCTCTCTACTGTACCCCACTCCCTATTGTATCCCCATATACCTACTGTACTCCCACTGTACCAATCTCTCTATTGTACCCCCACTCTATTGTATCCCCATATCCATAGTGAACACCCACTGTACCCTCTCTCTCTACTGTACCCCCATCTCTCTACTGTACACGCATTCCCTATTGTATCCCCATATCCCTACTGAATTCCCTACTGTACCTCCACTCCCTACTGTACCCCCATCTCCCTATTGTATCCCCATATCCCTACTATACCCCCATTGTACTTCATCTCCCTACTGTAGCCCCATCTCCCTACTGTACCCCCCATCTACTTCCTGTACCCCATCTCACCTCGAAAAGGCCACTTCTCAGAGCCATGAACGTAACCCCGACTGTTACGGAGCTGCCCTTTCGGCAAAACCCCAGGCTGTTGATTGGAGTGTGACAGACGACGGCTTCCTGAACAGCTTTTGTCAAGCGCCAGTCCTCCTCTGAGCTGCTCCTGCCTAAGGAAAGATGGAGATGACCTCAGTCACATGCTTCTCCCTTCCTACCAAATCTCTGACCTTGCCCAATGTCACGGCCCCTTTCCCACTATGACTCTCACCTCCAGAAGTCGTGTTAGTGTCCGGGGTCCATACGAGTCTGACGGCCAAGAAGTCCTGCAGGTCGTTGAGCAGCGTGTAGGTGACCCGGAAAGGTTTGTGTGTCTGGACAGGAGAGTCACAGCAGGCCGTCATCACAAAACGTGGCCTCTCCAGTCTGATGCTCGGGAGCCTGGAGTTACAATAAGTAAATTGATACTAAGGGCTTGCACGGTGTATTGGCCAATATCACTCAGGTGATGTATTCTGAGACCCACTTGAGAATACACCCCCTTTACACTACGGACTCTATTTATCATGCTGTGTAGAACAGTGGAGAAAAACATCACTGGTGATGTTGCCCATAGCAACCAATCAGATCTATGCCTAGGTGAGTGTTGCAATCTAACTGCTATGGACAATATCACTGGTGATGTTTTTCTCCACGGTCCACGCAGAAATCAAAACATATTAATAAACTGCAAGCATGCACGAAAAGCACAGCAGTTAGACCCCCACAATATAATGTCACTCCCCCCACCCAAATGAAAAAGGCATTTCACATGCTAAAGTCATTTCACGTGGCACCACACAGGTTACCTGCTTCCTCTAAACACATCCAATTGCTTTACACATTACCTGTAACATAAAAGAATCTCCTCTTCATACGGTTCTATTTCCCAGCTAGGTCCCACTTAAAGGGGTTGTTCGCCTTTAAATTAACTGTTAGCAAGATGTAGAGAGGGATATTCTGAGACAATTTGCAATTGGTTTTCATTTGTGTTTTTTGAGTTATTTAGCTTTTTATACAGCAGCTCTCCAGTTTGCAATGTCAGCCATCTGGTTGCTAGGGTCCAGATTCCCCTAGCAACCATGCACTGATTTGAATAAGAGGCTGGAATATGAATAGGAGAGGCCAGAATAGAGAGATAAGGAATAAAAAGTAACAATAACAATACATTTGTAGCCTTACAGAGCATTTGTTTTTTTTAGATGAGGTCAGTGACCCCCATTTGAAAGCTGGAAAGAGAAAGGCAAATAATTCAAAAACTATAAAAAAAACCAATGAAGACCATTTGAAAGTTGCTTAAAATTGGCCATTCTATAACATACTAAAAGTTCATTTAAAAGTGAACTACCCCTTTAATGGCATAACATCTCTCCCAGGCTATTAGTAGTGTAGATGAGAAAAAAAGGGGTCATTTATCATCACTGGACAACTTTGCCCGTGGCTAGTAACACAACCTACAACTGGCAAAAGCCAAGCACTGGCTGGTTGCTATTGGTTACTGCCTATTGCTGATAAATGACCCTCCACCAAGTCTTACAATAAAGAGAAAGGCTGTTACTGCCAACCCCAGACATCTACAAATTGTTTCATGTAATATCGCTGTGCTAAAAGGAGTATTAGCACGACCTTCAATAATATACCAGCATGGCAAGGGTTACTATTGGCAGCAGCAAGGGGTTTTGTCTACAGCTGCCATAAAGTACAGCCATCCTGCTCATGAATGCACTGTTCATTGTAAAATTGTTCTGCATTAAAATTCTGTATGTGAATGTGAATATGGACTTACTTATAATGGGTATAAATGCCAGATGTGAGGGGCTTTGGAGTCGACCAATGAACTACAGCCACCAGGGGAACCTCCAGACCCTGAGGAAGAGAGAGAGATGGAGCTGAGAGGGGATCAGGCACATGGAATCACATACAGAGGGCTACACAGCAGCTTGTTTATATAAACTATAGTAGTACTTATCTGTTATCTACTGTGTATCCTGTGCTTGAATGACTGCCCCCATGGCTACACAGCAGCTTGTTTATATAAACTATAGTAGTACTTATCTGGTATCTACTGTGTATCCTGTGCTTGAATGGCTGTCCCCATGGCTACACAGCAGCTTGTTTATATAAACTATAGTAGTACTTATCTGTTATCTACTGTGTATCCTGTGCTTGAATGGCTGCCCCCATGGCTACACAGCAGCTTGTTTATATAAATTATAGTAGTACTTATCTGTTATCTACTGTGTATACTGTGCTTGAATGGCTGCCCCCATGGCTACACAGCAGCTTGTTTATATAAACTATAGTAGTACTTATCTGTTATCTACTGTGTATCCTTTGCTTGAATGGCTGCCCCCATGGCTACACAGCAGCTTGTTTATATAAACTATAGTAGTGTTTCTGAAGCAAACATGCCAGTTTTACCAGTGCTTTACCTTTAAAGTCTTTAATTCATTGCCCAAAAATTGAACACATAGTTACCTAGAACCATTTCTGATTGCCCTAAGGGATATGCATCATTCCCATGAGCACTCACCTCCTTAGCATCCTCAGGGGGGCGCTCACCAGCCTTTAGCTGGAACAAGAAGTTGTGCTCCTCCAGGGAGCAGAGCCTGCTGGGAAGTTGGGAGGACCCGCTGTGCAAACGCAGGAAGGAGGCCATGCTGATATCTCCTGACTGGTGACTACAGGAAGAGACAGGACAAGTGAGCTTGCAATCATCTCCCAGACACCCCAATGATGACCCGGCTCCCCCGTCTCGTTTCTCACCACACGTTGTCCACCAGCAGCACAGATCCATCCGGCATGACGGGCAGGTAATTGGCATTGAAGTTAGGGAGGATGCGCACGTCACAGATGCTGAGTTCATCCTGAGAAGAGGTGTTCAGTACTAATGGAGAGAGAGAGAGAGAGAGAGAGAGATGGGGGTGAGGATGGGACACTAATCCTACCCAAAAAGCCCAGCCTCCCCTCTCCTCCCCTCTCACCTTTTAGAGCAGTGAAGTGTTTCCCGGCCACATTGATCTGACGGCACCTGAGGGTGGGAGGTGGGAGCACGGTGAGGAGGGTACTCACTGAGAAAGAGAGAAGGGAGAGATCACTCACTGAGAAAGAGAGAAGGGAGAGATCACTCACTGAGAAAGAGAGAAGGGAGAGATCACTCACTGAGAAAGAGAGAAGGGAGAGATCACTCACTGAGAAAGAGAGAAGGGAGAGATCACTCACTGAGAAAGAGAGAAGGGAGAGATCACTCACTGAGAAAGAGAGAAGGGAGAGATCACTCACTGAGAAAGAGAGAAGGGAGATATCACTAAGAGACAGGTAAGGGCATCACACAAAGGGAGGGCAGAGAGAAGAGGTTAAGTTCAATCAGGAGGACAGAGAGAAGAGGTTAAGCTCAATCAGGAGGACAGAGAGAAGAGTTTAGGCTCAATCAGGAGGACAGCGAGAAGAGCAGGCCTGGACTGGCAATCTGTAGCTTCTGGCAAATGCCAGAAGTACTGCTGAAATTGCCATAGACAGTGACTATTTCTTAGTGGGTTTGGGCTTCTCTGTACCTGAAATGCCAGGGCCTATATTGAATCTCAGTCCAGACCTGGAGAAGAGGTTAGGCTCAACCAAGAGGGAAGAAAAAAGAGATTAGGCTCAGCCAGGTGGGCAGAGAGGGGGTTTCAGATGCCAGAGAGAGAGAGAGAGAGAGAGCTGAAGGTTAAGGGGCATGAAGGGAACAGTGATCCCCATGGGCAAGGACCCCTGCCATAAAGTGAGACACGTATAAGCCTTAGGGAAAATTCCCACCAAATGCTGTTGCTGATGTTTCCTGTTACTGGTCACTTAACTATGACACACGCCCCAAGCCCTGCCCCCTTGTCCTTCTAGACCACACCTCCAACAAGTGATGAAGATGATCATTGGCTGTTGTACTATCTTGTACGGTGATGAAAACACAACAGGAGGGCTATGGGGTGGGGGTCACAAAAACGGTGGGCAGGCAGCTAATGGATAATGGAGGCATTATCAATAATCAGTAACCCCCTTACTAGAAGGGAAGAAGCAATGGGGTAATTATTTCTACTCTTTAGCATAAAATCTGAATGTACAGAAGAAAAGGAACAGAGAGAGAGAATAAAATACATTGTGGGACAGGAAATTAACCCAATAATGGGGGTCACCTTGAGCCTTGAAGTTGCCCTGTTCTTCTCTGAAGATTTGGCCCGGGGTTGAATTCTGTAACAATGACCGATATCCAAAGGTTTTGACGAGCGAGTGATCTGTGTCCCGTTTCCACACCGTCACCACTATCTGTCATACAGACACACGTACACAGGGTAATTCGTGTATTTCAACTGTAACCATACACCCTCTTCTGGCTCCTCCCTGTTTTATCATCAAGGGTCACTGACCCCAGAAACCAAAACACAGATTGACTATAAGGTTTCAATTACACTGCTTATTCTCTTTTCATTTCAAAATGCTCCCTGGTTGCTATGGTAATAAGTCCCTAGCAACAGATTTGATCCAAACCTACGAGCTGCAGAAAACTCTAGTGCTCACCTTGGCTTTGACTGTCCCAGGTGGGAGACGATCTAAAGAGACAGACAGAGGGAATATAACCTCGTCACTGGACACGACTGGATCTGTAACAGGGGTCTGTTTGGAGAGAGATGCCAAGAATTTATTATGGACATACTGCAAAGGGGGCGGGGCTAAGACAGGGAGGGAGGAGTCAGACAGAAGTTTGGTATAAAGGTGCTTCAGGCCCTTGGGAGAATGAGACTGCTTATCAGGGAAGGAGCACAGACTGCAGCAGGAATGTTGGGAAGAAATGGGTGGGAGCCCTGACAACTTTGGGTGAACCCTGACAGTAGGAGCAGGGGGAGGACCCTGACTGCTTAGGGGGAGAGGCTGGACTAGCACTGACAGCTGCGAGGAGGGACATCTGATAGAGAGGGGGGGAGAACTGACAGCTGGGGGGGGAGAACTGACAGCTGGGGGGGGAGAACTGACAGCTGGGGGGGGAGAACTGACAGCTGGGGGGGGAGAACTGACAGCTGGGGGGGGAGAACTGACAGCTGGGGGGGAGAACTGACAGCTGGGGGGGAGAACTGACAGCTGGGGGGGGAGAACTGACAGCTGGGGGGGGAGAACTGACAGCTGGGGGGGAGAACTGACAGCTGGGGGGGAGAACTGACAGCTGGGGGGGAGAACTGACAGCTGGGGGGGGGAGAACTGACAGCTGGGGGGGGAGAACCTGACAGCTGGGGGGGGGAGAACTGACAGCTGGGGGGGGAGAACTGACAGCTGGGGGGGGGAGAACTGACAGCTGGGGGGGGGAGAACTGACAGCTGGGGGGGGAGAACTGACAGCTGGGGGAAGAACTGACAGCTGGGGGGGGGAGAACTGACAGCTGGGGGGGGAGAACTGACAGCTGGGGGGGAGAACTGACAGCTGGGGGAAGAACTGACAGCTGGGGGGGAGAACTGACAGCTGGGGGGGGAGAACTGACAGCTGGGGGGGAGAACTGACAGCTGGGGGGGAGAACTGACAGCTGGGGGGGAGAACTGACAGCTGGGGGGGGAGAACTGACAGCTGGGGCGGGGAGAACTGACAGCTGGGGGGGGAGAGCTGACAGCTGGGGGGGAGAACTGACAGCTGGGGGGGAAGAACTGACAGCTGGGGGGGAGAACTGACAGCTGGGCGGGGAGAACTGACAGCTGGGGGGGGAGAACTGACAGCTGGGGGGGAGAACTGACAGCTGGGGGGGAGAACTGACAGCTGGGGGGGGAGAACTGACAGCTGGGGGGGAGAACTGACAGCTGGGGGGGAGAACTGACAGCTGGGGGGGAATAAGGGGGACGTGAGACACGATGTTATTACCCCAGAAGGCGCTGCCCCGGGCGGGGGTTGTTGTTGGCTCAGAATTGCTTTACACCCCCGATACCCCGCCGGACTGTCCCCGCTCTCCTCTTCCTCCTCCTCCTCCGCTTCCTCCTCCCCGAGACAAACACTGGCCAAGGCCGAAAGCGAAGCCGCCAGAGGGGCCCAAGAAAAGGCCTCAGGCCCCGGACTTTCCTGAGAAGCCTCCCCCGGCGCAGAGGCCTCTGTCCCCGCCCTTTCCTGGTTCTTCTCCCCGGGACTCCGGAGCCGCAGCACGAGCAAGAAGCGCAGCGTCTCTCCGAGGTAGAGGTGGTTTCGCCTGGGCAACGCCCGGTACCGAACTGGCAGGTCTGAGGGCAGGAGGGGGCAGGCCGGGAAGATCATCGAGTAGTCGCACTGCGACTCCATATTGGCACCGGCAGGGGAGAGCAGAGGAGCGCCGAGCCAGGGAGCCTGGGAAGGACAGGAAAGCCGAGTGACGGAGTGTAGCCTAGCAACAAGGCCAGCGCTGCAGCAAGCACGGTAACCTAGCAACGAGGGTTGTACCACTTCGGGCCTGTGACATCAGTGCAGAATGCTGGGCAATAAGTTGAGGGAGGTGGGTCCATAATAATGTAGGGTTGGCTGGGAAAAGAACAGTAAGGAACATTATGAGGCTAAAAAATGCCGCAGGTGCATCTCATGTTCCATTGTGACCCAGTAATGCTCCGAGTTCCCCTCCCGCCATGTTAGTCCCATTGGCCTCCACTTTACACTGGGAGCGTGGCCTGTAGAAAGTGACTGACATTCAGTATAGGCCTGGCATTCAGTATAGGCCTGGCATTCAGTATAGGTCTGGCATTCAGTATAGGTCTGGCATTCAGTTTAGGCCCTGACATTAAGTTTAGGCCCTGGCATTCAGTATAGGCCTGGCATTCAGTATAGGCCCTGGCATTCAGTATAGGCCTGGCATTCAGTATAGGCCTGGCATTCAGTATAGGCCCTGGCATTCAGTATAGGTCCTGGCATTCAGTATAGGCCCTGGCATTCAGTATAGGCCTGGCATTCAGTATAGGCCTGGCATTCAGTATAGGCCCTGGCATTCAGTATAGGTCCTGGCATTCAATATAGGCCTGACATTCAGTATAGGCCTGGCATTCAGTTTAGGCCTGGCATTCAGTATAGGCCTGGCATTCAGTATAGGCCCTGGCATTCAGTATAGGTCCTGGCATTCAATATAGGCCTGACATTCAGTATAGGCCTGGCATTCAGTATAGGCCCTGCCATTCAGTATAGGCCCTGGCATTCAGTATAGGCCTGGTATTCAGTATAGGCCTGACATTCAGTATAGGCCTGGCATTCAGTATAGGCCTGGCATTCAGTTTAGGCCTGGCATTCAGTATAGGCCTGCCATTCAGTATAGGTCCTGGCATTCAGTATAGGTCCTGGCATTCAGTATAGGCCTGACATTCAGTATAGGCCTGGCATTCAGTATAGGCCTGGCATTCAGTTTAGGCCTGCCATTCAGTATAGGCCTGCCATTCAGTATAGGCCCTGGCATTCAGTATAGGCCTGGCATTCAGAATAGGCCTGGCATTCAGTATAGGCCTGGCATTCAGTATAGGCCTGGCATTCAGAATAGGCCTGGTATTCAGTATAGGCCTGCCATTCAGTATAGGCCCTGGCATTCAGTATAGGCCTGGCATTCAGAATAGGCCTGGCATTCAGTATAGGCCTGGCATTCAGTATAGGCCTGGCATTCAGTATAGGCCTGGCATTCAGTTTAGGCCTGGCATTCAGTATAGGCCTGCCATTCAGTATAGGTCCTGGCATTCAGTATAGGTCCTGGCATTCAGTATAGGCCTGGCATTCAGTTTAGGCCTGCCATTCAGTATAGGCCTGCCATTCAGTATAGGCCCTGGCATTCAGTATAGGCCTGGTATTCAGAATAGGCCTGGCATTCAGTAAAGGCCCTGGCATTCAGTATAGGCCTGGCATTCAGTTTAGGCCCTGGCATTCAGTTTAGGCCCTGACATTAAGTTTAGGCCCTGGCATTCAGTATAGGCCCTGGCATTCAGTATAGGCCCTGGCATTCAGTATAGGCCTGGCATTCAGTAAAGGCCCTGGCATTCAGTATAGGCCTGGCATTCAGTTTAGGCCCTGGCATTCAGTTTAGGCCCTGACATTAAGTTTAGGCCTGGCATTCAGTATAGGCCTGGCATTCAGTTTAGGCCCTGGCATTCAGTTTAGGCCCTGACATTAAGTTTAGGCCCTGGCATTCAGTATAGGCCTGGCATTCAGTATAGGCCTGGCATTCAAAGTACACAGAGGCCCAAACATGGAGATTCTGTCTCGGGGAGCTCATGTCATGTCCCCCCTCTGACTCTCCAGCTCTTACACCTTTCCTGCCCCCAAGCGGTTCCCATCGGTCTCATCACTTGTAGCTCTCTGCTCTATTAGTTCCAGGTTTAATGACTGGAAATTCAGCTCTCATAGTTGACAGGAGCGGCTTTTACCGGCCCTGTTGACTTTCTGGCTGCTGCTGCCTGAGGCAAGTTTCCCAACTCACGGCAACAGGCAGGGTCTGTCGCCCGGTTGCCACATGAGAGGATGATTGCAGCTGGGCTGGGGGTGCAGGTGGCTCTGGGGGGCTCACAGGCCCAAAAATAGTATCTATGACAACTTACTTCTGCCATTTGCCAGAACTCACAGACTGCCAGTCCTGTGCCAGATCCCGCTGTTTCTCTTGGCACCTTCTAGACTGTTCTTTCATCTCCTTCCCTGATAAAGGGGACCTCTGCCCCCCCCATATATCCCTGCATTCAAGAGTTTTTCCTTTAACATCACCTTTCAAGTTTATCCTCCCTTGGGACATTCTTTGCCCTGCTCCAAGCCCTTCATCTTTATGGTACCCCCCAACTCTCCTGTACAGACCCTTCTGTTTAAATGATTCTCTGTAGAGCCCTCTCTCTGCAACCTCAGCAACTGCCCCACAAGGATGCCCCCCTGTAGCGTTTTTGAGTGCCTCCCAATAGCTTGTAGGAAGAATTTCCCCCCGGTTGGTTCTCTAAATGCCGCTGCGTGCAAATGCCACCTCCAACTACCATAACCCCTTTATGCAGCCAGTCATAATGGGACGGAAGCACCAATGCAGGTTCACAACCGAGGGCACAAGCAGGACTAGCCTCTCAATCTGCTGGTTCTGACAAGTGCCTGTGTAATTTGCCATAGACAGTCTTTATTTATTGGGAGACTGTTTGGGCTTGAAATGCCTGGGTCTATTTTTAATCCCTGTCTGGACTGGATACAAGTGCACAACAAAAAGCTTTAACCTAGCAACATGGGCACCAATGCAGGGATAGGCATTAAACTAGCAACATGGGCACCAATGCAGGGATAGGCATTAAACTAGCAACATGGGCACCAATGCAGGGATAGGCATTAAACTAGCAACATGGGCACCAATGCAGGGATAGGCATTAAACTATAGCAACATGGGCACCAATGCAGGGATAGGCATTAACCTAGCAACATGGGCACCAATGCAGGGATAGGTATTAAACTAGCAACATGGGCACCAATGCAGGGATAGGCATTAACCTAGCAACATGGGCACTAATTCAGGGATAGGCATTAACCTAGCAACATGGGCACCAATGCAGGGATAGGCATTAACCTAGCAACATGGGCATGAGGGCACAATGATAGATTGTAACCTAGTAACATGGATGCTGGGACATAACATAGTATCATGAGCTTGACTGCAGACATAGACACCAGTGCAGGATGATAAGCATCACCTAACAATGTAGGAATGAGTGTATAAGGATGCATTTTTGCATTGTAAAATGGGTACCGCTGTGGGATGATGGGCCATAACCCAGCAACATGGGCATGCAATAAGCTGCAACTGATTATTACATTCAGGAAGCAGGACGATAACTTGGCAAAATTCAGATGGTAAAAACAAATATACACTGGGGCAAAAAAAAAACATGAAAACCAGCGAATTTTAGTGGTTTGAGGGCTGTCATTCAGAGCATAGATTGGGGGATTATGTTTTCAGCTAAAAACACAGAACAGAAATGGTTGTCAATTAAAATGATATTAAATCATTACTGTTCTCAATTTATTTCCTTAAAGGAAAACAATAACCCCCAAACAATGTAGGTCTCTATAAAAAGATATTGCATAAAACAGCTCATATGTAAAACCCTGCTTCATGTAAATAAACTATTTTCATAATAATATAGTTTTCTAGTAGTATGTGCCATTGGGTTTTCTATGACACGGAGCACTCGCGGGGCTAAAATCACACTTTTATTGGTAATTCATTTAAAATCATGGAGCGCACAAAAGATACATGCTTGACACGTTTCGTGGGCCAAACCACTTCCTCATGCTAATGAGGAAATGGCTTGGCCCACTAAACGCACCAAGCATCGTACGAAGGGGAGTCCTACACGTGGCAGCACAGTGGAAAAGGCCTATGGATCAGTGAGTGCTCCCTTGATTCTGTGCCATTGGGTAATCATAAATAGAAAATTGCCATTTTAAAAAATAAGGGCCGCCCCCTGGGATCGTACGATTCACATTGCACACAAACAAACCAAACAAACTATACTTCTTAGGTCACGAGCCAATTAACAGACAGAGTTGTGTCTTTTGCTTCCTAACTTCTTCCAGTTACAGTTAGAGTTGCAGTATTTCTGGTCAGGTGATCTCTGAGGCACCATACAGACCATCACGAAATTGGGGTTCAAGGCAAGAGATGTAAAAGTGCAATATTTACTTAAATATATATATTCCAGTTTGGTAAGATTCTTTAATATGCCACTTAATATGATATACACAGATGTAAATCTGTTGCTTAAGTATTAATTTTGGGTATAGTTTTCCTTTAAGGAGTAAATGTAGAAACACTAAGAATCGCCCTATGTGGCTTAATATAGAAGTAAAGAAGTTAATAGGAAAGAAGAGAAAGGTATTTAAAAACTACAAGTCTTTGAGGTCTGAAGTTGCATTTAATGAATATAAACACTGTAATAAATGTTGTAAAACAGCAAAGATAGGAAATGAGGAGTGCATTGCGGCAGAGGCTAATACTAACCTCAGAAAGTTTTTTAAGATCAATCTAGTCAGTGGCTGACTCAGGATATGGTTCAAAAAGCTTTACCAAAAATTAATGTAAACAAGGTGCTAGATTGGATATGGTTTGGAGAAAAGCTGATGTAATTTCTATATTTATAAAGGCAGTTATAGACCAGTAAGTTTGACATCTGTGATGGGCAAATTATTTGATGGCTTGTTAAGGGATCAAAAAACTTGTCCTAGTGAATGGCATTATGAGCAGCAATCAGCATGGCTTTATGAAGGATAGTTCGTGTCATGTCAGATGAATTTGACATTCTCTGATTGGAGTAAGGTTCTTAGTGGGGTCCCTCAGGGCTCGGTATTGGGTCCACTTTTATTTAACTTGTTTATTAATGACTTAGGGGAGGGGATTGTAAGTAATGTATCAGTGTTTGCAGATGAGACAAAACTATCAGCCCAATTAATTCCATCCAGGATGTGGCACTTGCAACAGGATCTTGACAAACTGGCAATCTGGGCAGCTAAGTGGCAAATGAGATTCAATGTTGATAAATGTAAAGTCCTGCACCTGGGATGTAACAATATCCACTTATACCCTTAATGGGACTGCACTAGGCAAATCCATAATGGAGACGGAGCTTGGAGTCCTTGTAGATAATAAACTTGTCTGTAGCAAGCAATGCCAGTCAGCAGCATCAAGGGCAAATAAGGTCTTGACTTGTATTAAATGGGGCAGAGAGTCACGGGAGGAGGGGGTCCCACTGTATAGAGCACTGGTAAGGCCCCATCTAGAATATGCCGTACAGTTTTGGTCTCCATCACTCAAACAGGACATTATTGTATTAGAGAGGGTACAGAGAATGGCAACTAAGCTGGTAAAGGGAAAATCTTAGCTATGAGGAAAGACTGGCCAAATTGGGGATGTTCACGCTGGAGAAGAGGCGCTTAAGGGGTGATATGATAACTATGTATAAATATATAAGGGGATGATATAATAATCTCTCTAATGATTTATTTACCAGTAGGTCTTTCCAGCTGACATGAGGTCAACCATTCCGATTAGAAGAAAAGAGGTTCTGCCTAAATATTGGGAAGGGGTTTGTTACAGTGAGAGCTGTGAAGATGTGGAATTGTCTCCCTGAATCAGTGGTACAGGCTGATACATTAGATAGGTATAAGGAAGGGTCGGATGCTTTATTCACCAGTAGCTCCTCCCAGCAGACAGGAGGGAGCCAATGAGAATAGAGGAGGGAAAGGGGTGTTACAGGGAGAGCTGGGAAGTGAATCAGAGGTACAGGCTGATACATTAGATAGGTACAAGGAAGGGTCGGATGCTTTATTCACCAGTAGCTCCTCCCAGCAGACAGGAGGGAGTCAATGAGATTAGAGGAGGGAAAGGGGTGTTACAGGGAGAGCTGGGAAGTGAATCAGTGGTACAGGCTGATACATTAGATAGGTACAAGGAAGGGTCGGATGCTTTATTCACCAGTAGCTCCTCCCAGCAGACAGGAGGGAGCCAATGAGATTAGAGGAGGGAAAGGGGTGTTACAGGGAGAGCTGGAAAGTGAATCAGTGGTACAGGCTGATACATTAGATAGGTATAAGAAGGGGTTGGATGGTGTTTAGCAAGTGAGGGAATACAGGGATATGGGAGATAGCTCATAGTACAAGTTGATCCAGGGACTAGTCCCGTTGCCATTTTGGAGTCAGGAAGGAATTTTTCCCCCTCTGAGGCAAATTGGAGAGGCTTCGGATGGGGTTTTTTTGGCTTCCTCTGGATCAACTGGCAGATAGGCAGGTTATATATAGACTTAAGGTTGAACTTAATGGACTGTGTCTAACTTACTATGTAAGTAGCACACTAATTGGCTCTGTTTTAAATGCAAGTTACAGAAGCCATCCCAGTATTATCTCCAATCCATGCTGCCAGAGAGTCCTGGCAGTTTAGCTGCCAGATTAGTCCATCTTGTGGTTGTGAATCTCCGGGACTGGGCTGATTTATGCTCTGAACTGAGGATAATGAGTGATAACAATAATAACTGACATTAAATCCATCATAAAAGTCGTAAAGGATCACATTGTTTCAGTGCACCAGCAGATGGCACTATTTCATCTTTTTGGTGCTCATCTCTGATAAAGGGGCACATACCTGTAAAACTGGTTTAACCTTTGTGCCCTGAGAACCCCTGGAACTATATCAAGGTGACTGTTACCCCAATGTTTCTATATATCTGTAACCTTGTTATGAGCTAAGGGGGTCCAGCCTGAAGGTCAGTTAGGGGGAGATTTGGGGTGAGTGCTTATTTGTGCCCTGGGTACCCATGGAACTATAGCAGGGTGAC
The DNA here is from genome assembly GCF_017654675.1 of Xenopus laevis. Taxonomy (NCBI): domain Eukaryota; kingdom Metazoa; phylum Chordata; class Amphibia; order Anura; family Pipidae; genus Xenopus; species Xenopus laevis. The sequence continues at coordinate 127,274,318 of NC_054376.1, forward strand.
TGTTACCCCAATGTTTCTATATATCTATAACCTTGTTATTTTATCATGTTGTCTGGAACCTTGATCGGTGATTGCACCTTGTGGGTTCCGGTGTTCACCTATGTCCTTTAAAATAAAACTTTTAAAATAAGTGAATGTAAAATTGATGAGGGGGCTATTCTAAGCACTTTTGTAATTTACATTCATTATTTATTTTGTTTTGATTCCAAGATATTAAGGGATACATGTGCTGTTAATATGAATGAATTTTGTTACAACAGCGCCACCTGCTGGTCAGTTTCCCACCAGTCTGACCAGCAAGTAGTCAAGGAAGTTGTCAGGAGAAAGAAAGAGGCTGCTCTGATGTTCTTCTGCTTAGGGAAAGAATTAGAAACCTTTCTCACATCTTTCCTAAGCAGAATAATATCAGAGCAGCAAAATTCATTCATATTAACAGCACATGTATCCCTTAATATCTTGGAATCAAAAGAAAATAAATAATGAATGTAAATGACAAAAGTGCTTAGAATAGCCCCCTCGTCAATTTTACATTCACTTATTGTAAATGTTTACTTATCCTTTAACCTCATACAGCAAACAATACAGCAGAAGGTTATATAGGTTAACCAATCCCCCACAAATGATTTCCTGTTCTTGAGAATGAGCCCAAGGTGTAAAGCCATTCCAATTTAAGTTCCATCAACCACGCAGTATTAAGTGTGGTTTCTGCTTTGACTTGTCAGGAACGTAATGTGAATTAAAACAAGGAGACCTAGGAATTGCATTATAAATAAGTATATACAGTTTATTTAATACAAAAATAAATTAAATATTACATGATCCAGTGTGTTACCAGTGAGCAGGGAAATGTCTTATTATTCAGATCATTATTTATAAAACAAAGCTTTATTTAAAGGGGTGGGTTCACCTTTGAGTTAACTTTTAGTATGTTACAGAATGGCCAATTGTAAGCAACTTTTCACTTGGTCTTCATTGTTTGTTTGTTGTAGTTTTTAATTTATTTAGCATCTTCTGACTCTTTTCAACTTTCAAATGGGGGTCACTGACCCCCATCTAAAAAAAGCAAATGTTCTGTAAGGCTACAAATGTATTGGTTTTGCTACTTTTTATTCCTCATCTTTCTATTCAGGCCTCTCCTATTCATATTCCAGTCTCTTATTCACACCAAGGCATGGTTGCTAAGGTAATTTGGTCCCTAGCAACCAGATGGCTGAAATTATAAACTGGAGAGCTGCTGAATAAAAATGAAAAACAACTGCAAATTGTCTCCAAATACCCCTCTCTACGCCATTCTAAAAGTGAATTTAAAGGTGAACAACCCCTTTAATATGCATCTAATGGGACCAATGAAATACAAAGGAATTGTTATCTCGTCCTCTGTCCCACAGAGTGAACAGGCAGTTAAAGGATTTGTTGAAGGATTGGGTGCACAATAATGTTAACTTTTAGTATGTTAAAGAATAGCTCATTCTAAGCAACTTTCGAATTGGTCTTTTTTTTTAGATTTTATAATTCTTCTGACTCAGTCCATTTTTCAAATGAGGGTCACTGACCCCATCTAAAAAAAAAAGCATCTCTAAGGCTATGAATGCATTTTTATTGCTACTTTTTATTACGCATCTTTATATTCAGTAGGGATGCACCAAATCCACTATTCGGCCGAATCCCAGAATCCTTGGTGTAAGATGCGGCCTTATACCAAACCGAATCGCAAAGGAGCAGGAAAGGAGAAAGTGGAAAAAAATCTTCTTTTGTGATGAAAATTCGTGTGATTATCCTACCCGCCCCTAATTTACATATGCAAATTAGAATTTGGATTCAGTTCGGCCAGGCACAAGGATACGGCCCAATCCAAATCCTGCTGAAAAAGGGCGAATCCCAAACCGAATCCTGGATTCGGTGCATCCCTACTATTCAGGCCTCTCCTATTAATAGTCTCTTATCCAAATCAGTGCATGATTGTGCACTGAGCTGCTGTGTCATGTTTTGTGCAGCAGCACGCTGAAAGCAGGGGGCCCGGCTAATCAATTAAGTGAAGCATAGCCGAGCCCCACTTAGACACAAAATCCTGCGGGCCCGGGACAACTGTCCCCCCCCCTGTGACCCCCTGATGGCGGCCCTGTGTGTGTAGTATAAAGGCATTACCAGGGATAACCACTAGGGATCATTGGCAAAGACCCCAGAATGTAGTACAAGAGCACTAAGAGTGCACCCCTTAGTGTTCATTCTGAGAGCACCTCTGCTGTGCTCCACACTTTGTACTGGATAACAAAATCTGGGGTGCAAAACACGGTGTCAGTGGGTGCAGGCACCAGAAAAAGCATAGGAAGGGGCTACTCCCAAATATAAGAAATATTTAGGAGTTGTACAAGTGAGCACAAGTTCCATGTGGAGGTATGTGCTATATTACTAAGATTGGCTCTTTGTTTACTCCAGGTGGACTTCTAGAAGCCTATAGAAAGCCTCTGATTGGCTGTACACCTCAAAGGGACCTCCGAGGTCAGTGGTTTTAATATTCTTAACCATGATGACTCCTTGACCATGATGACTCCTTTGAACATTGAATGAGATGTATTTGGTGGGTGGGGGGGAGTGAGCTGGTCTTGTTACTGGTCTATGAGCTGGAACCTTTTAGTTTGTAAACCCTATTGTACTCTGTAATCCTTGTCTGTTATCCACCATTTATTCCCTGTTTGCTATAACTGCAGTAAAGCACTGCGTATCTTGACAGCGCTATATAAATAAATGATGATGATGATGATGATGATGATGATGGAGCAGCTAATCGAGGAGATTTGGTGGCACAACTAATGTACAAAGGGTGTTGCTGTTCCTTTAAGGCATCATGAGCATACACACTGTAATTTCACAGATACAAATAGCACTGGGTGGATTTCTTTTCTTGGTCCCTAAAGAAGAGGTACATTTTAGTCCAAAGCCTGTAGAAGAAAGGTCCCATAGAAGAGAATTAGGGATTGTAGGAAGGAATGTTAAAATGGAGTTGGTGGGGCTGATCGCTGCTATACCAAGCCATGGGCAGTTCTTTGAATCTTTTGGCCATCTAACTGCCAATGGCTCATTCCAAGGCATCTTTTGTCCATCTAAACATGTATTTATTCTCTGAACTATGCTGGTCATCTAGCTAACCACTCCTTAAACCAGTTTACATCTAGCCAAATACTGGCTTTTACCCAGAAGTCCATATTCGCCAAGCCAACCAACAGCTTATTCGCTTTTGTCTACTAACATCTTCCCAACTGTTGGTCTTTACCATGAAGTTGGATGACAGCTATCAAACTGTTGGCATGCTCTTTGCAATCTGTTGACATCTAAAAGACACACTGCTTTATTTCTTGGAGTCCACTTATTTCCCTCCAACTGCTTGCTTATTCTTAGTTGTCAGTTCCCCTGTCTTATTTTCAGCTAGCTGACCACTGGCAGATTTTGTGGGGTCTGATCATATACAGCCAACCACTTGCTTCCCCTTGGAGTCTATTTATTAAGCTTATTCCCTGCATCCTCTTTTGACTTATTCCCTCTAATCACTTAATCACTTCTGGTTTATTCCCTGCTTCCACTTCTGTCTTATTGCCGTTGAGTCTACTGAACATTTAGCTTATTCTCTGCAACTACTTCTGGCTTATTCCCTGGAGGCACTTCTGGCTCATTACCTGCAACCAATTCTGGTTTATTCCCTGCAACTACTTCTGTGTTATTCCCTGGAGGCACTTCTGGCTCATTACCTGCAACTAATTCTGGTTTATTCCCTGCAACTACTTCTGGCTTATTCCCTGGAGGCACTTTTGGCTCATTACCTGCAACCAATTCTGGTTTATTCCCTGCAACTACTTCTGTCTTATTCCCTGAAGGCACTTTTGGCTCATTACCTGCAACCAATTCTGGTTTATTCCCTGCAACTACTTCTGGCTTATTCCCTGGAGGCACTTCTGGCTCATTACCTGCAACCAATTCTGGTTTATTCCCTGCAATTACTTCTGGCTTATTCCCTGGAGGCACTGCTAGTTTATTCACTGTAGCCCCCTCTGGCTTCTTCCATGGGCTCTTTCCTGACTTTTTCTGTAATAACAACTGCATCTTGGCCCTATATTGTGCATCTTTTGGGAATTGCCAGTCATCCAAGAGGTACTTGTATTGTACTTCTGGAGTTATCATTTGGATGCAACTGGCCTTGGTGCTGGGTCTTAGATCATCTCTTACTTTCCAACCTAAGATCTTCTCCTCCTTAGGCTGATATGGCTTTATCGCCTCATCTTGTATTTGATCAGCTCTTAAAGGCTTTGAACTTTCTAGACACATCTCGGCTAGATGTTGTCTCCTTTCTCGTAACCTCCTCAATTCCATGTCCATCCTCACCCTGCCAAATCTCTCCACTTTTTCCCAGAAAGTGCGGTTAAAATAGACATAAAGATACCAGTCCAGAGAGTTCCAAGCCCGCAACCTCTCAATATCATCAGGTTCAAGTTGTGTGGGGGTCTCCCGAGCATTGAGTTTAAATGTCACTATATCATCAAGCTCCCAGCACAGTTCTTCTTTGAGAAGAATAATGGATTCATCAAAGTACTCAGCAAGTAGGACAAGGTTGAAGACATCTTCTACTGCCCTTACACCCTGACTTGCCACATCCTCTGTGAATATGTCATCAGGGTCAAAACCAAGATCGAACCACAGAAGGTTGCGGGCGTAGTGATGAGATTCATTGTTGGGTTGATAGTAAAGAGAAGTATTGTAGATAAAAGCTTTTAGGTTTGGTGCCGTTTTAAAGGTGGGACAGTACAGTCGGTAGTAAGAGAAAGCGGACTCTGCCATGGCAGCTGGATCCCGTAGAATTGTAAAGTAGAAGGCGTCTGAAGTCATGACCTTGCGAACCTGAAAGTATGATACACAATGATATTGTGTGAGTATATCATGGGTATTAAGACAGCAAGGGTTGCATTATATTTCTTAAATGTATCTACAGGGTGTTACAGTGAGGCATTACCTCTGAGAGGTTGAAGCGCATGTGATGGCACAGGATGTGGTATGGTGGCTGGCTGGCGTTGTGGTACCCTTTCACCAGGCTCGCATTGAAATAATGGGAATACTTAAAGTCACGTTCATAGGGCAAAGCAAAGTTTAGCGAGTTTCTGTCACCATAGCGGTGCAAGATGTTTAGTATGGAGCTCCCAGCTGTCTTGTGGGTCTTCAGGAACATTATGTTATTCTTTGCGCGGCAAGTTCTGGAAATATACGAAGGAGCACACAAGCCGAGGAACCTCCTGTCAACATCAAAACGTTTGTTGTTTATATAGCGTAGTAGCACCGAATTGATAAATCACACATACATTTTTACAGGGTGGTCTTTAGCTGCTGTTTATATGGAGGGTATTCAGCCTGCCTGGCTCATTTCCCAACATCTGCACAAGAAAAAAGCGCTAAAATTTATGCAAATTGTATGCAAATATTGCACTTTGCAAAGGTTTGTGCTGATCAATATTGCTTCCCACATTTCCAATGGGATTTACATTGGATTTTACATGCTGCAGGTGCAAAGGTTTGTGTTGGCCAATAACCTGTCTGAAAAATGCCTTCAACAATGACTATCACCCTAATGATGGAGTTTAGCGGCATCTTTGCAGGTGGCCCAGAACAGTGGAAGATCTTGTACCAACATGACAACTATGCCGAGAGCAACACGTGAATAGGTGACGCTCCACGATGGTTCACTTACCTTTGATGGGTGTCCGTGCCCAGAAACCAAACAGAAACCCCAACTGTCAGCAGAATAAAAGGCCATAGCTTGAGAATTATTTGTCTGTAGTACCGAACTAACCTCATTGTTCCCTGGAGGAGAAAGAGCAGAGGTCATCTGAGTTTATAGTTGCTACAGCATCAGCAAGTGTAAACCATCAATAATAATCAGGGGGCAAAACCATTTCTTAAAAGTTCCATATCCACTGCTTTTAGTTAAAGGATAAGTAAACCTTTAAAATAAGTGAATGTAAAATTGATGAGGGTGCTATTCTAAGCACTTTTGTCATTTAAATGTATTATTTATTTCTTCTACGTCCCTCCATGTCAGTACACATGGGGCATTGCCCCTCCCAGACCTGTAGGTAGGACCTATAACGCAGCCAATCAAAATGAATCATGACCTATAAGACCACATGACTTCCTCCTCACCACAGTTATTTTTTGTCCTACTGGACAGGGAGGTAGGATCTCCCTCCTCACTTTTTATTTTTTGTTGAATTTTGAGAGAAATCAAACACAGTTTTTGTTTTTCTTTTGTATTTTCTTTTTGTTTATTTATTTATTTATTTTTTACTTCTGTGTAGACACAGAGGGATGATTCCCAGGTAATGGAGAAGAATTTACCTGATGCCTCAAGACGCATAATCTGTAAATTATCGCTTATTGGGAAGAAATGCAGGTGTGGGCATATCCATGGTCTTAGCCCTGTGCTAAAATAGCCCCCCTGCTATATGCCCAGCGAGGCACAAGATTCAATCTAGTGCTTTTTTGGGAACAGACACAGGTGTGGGCTTCCCACATTGTTACCTGTGAGCTTTTGGACTCCCCTTTTCTTTTGAGTTATGTGAGACTTTACAGAACTCTACAGAACTTCTGCAAAAGGTCCGTGGGTATGCATATGGGCTAGTTATAACAGCCTGAAGCTGGTGAGTCTGATTCTTCACTATCTACTGTGTGTAGTGCACTGGGAAGTCTGCATGCTAATTAGCTAATTATGTCCCTCAGCTGAGAGCTATTGGGGCTTTGGCTGGAGTTTCCATCCAGCTAATTAGCCACTCTGATAAGGTGCAGGTGTGCCTTTGGCCCCGTTGCTATTGCTGTTTAATATTTTAAGCCTTGTATGAGTGAACCTGCATCCTCTATGCAGACACAGAAGTTATATTGGCTCATGTTACTAAGGCACCTCCAGGAAGGGCTAGAGGTTGCACTGATCAAGCAATATGGCACCTCCTTCCTTCTTATGAGTCTGCTCTTAACAAGCAGTGTTCCACCTGGATATTCCTGCTGACAAGCCTGAGCTATCTGGTAAGGTGCCTGTGTTCCTCTGACTTCTTGTATTATCTGAAGTCTTATGTTGTGAGCTGGCGTCCTCTGTGCAATATGCAGTATTGGCTCTTGCTACACTTTAAGTACTGGCTGGTGAATCCCTCTGCCTAAGCAGTGTGGTACCTGAATCCAGAGATTTTGATTTCTCAGTATCCATTGTGTATTTGAAACATTAATTTCACTGGGAAGTCTGCATTTTAATATGCTTAATATGTCCCTCAGCTGAAAGCTATCAGGGCTTTGGCTGGAGTTTCCATCAAGCTAACTAGTCACTATCTGGTAAGGTGCAGGTGTTCCTTTGGCCCCTTTGCTATTGCTGTTTAATATTTTAAGTTTTGTATGGGTGAACCTGCATCCTCTTGGCTGACACAGTGGTTATATTGGCTCATGTGCTCAAGCAGTATGACACCTCCTTCCTTTCTTATGAGTCTGCTCTTAACAATCAGTGTTCCACTGGACTGGATATTCCTGCTGACAAGTCTGAGCTATCTGGTAAGCTGCCTGTGTTCCTTCTTATATTATATGAAGTCGTATGTTGTGAGCTGGAGTCCTCTGTGCAAAATGCAGTTACACAAGGTACTAAGTCTGCATGTTAATAAGCTAATTATGTCCCTCCGCTGAAACCTATCCAAATTCTAGCTGAAGTTTCCAACCTGCGGACTTTTCATTGCTATCAGGTAATGTGCAGATACTCCTCAGTTTGCTACTGTTGTTTCTATTGTCCTCTGTGCAGACACAGGTTATATTTGCCTTTTATTACACTGGGTGCTTGCAGGGTTGGCTGGAGGCTTGCACTGCTGAAGCAGTATGGTAGCCCCTTCCTTCCTTACATTGAGTCTGCTCAGTGCTGTAACCTGATGTCATTGGGCCCCACAGCAAATTCATTTTAGGGCCCCTAACATATCCAGAGGTTGTGCTTTTTTTTACCAATACGTATTGAAATTGCTCTTTATTTGGGCCTCATGGGTCCCTATACCTTTTGGGCCCACCTGCAGCCGCAGGGTCTGCTTCCTCTTTAATTACGCCCCTGAGTCTGCTCCTTAGAAGCAGTCTGCCACCAAGGATCTGTCTGGATTATTCCTACTGTCTAGCGCATATTATCTGGTTAGGTGCCTGTATTCCTCTGACTTCTAGTTGTCATCTGAGGTCTTAGGTTTGTGAGCCCGAGTTCTCTGTGCAGACACAGTAGGCAAGTGTGCTCTTATTACACCTGGTATTTCCAGGACCGGCTAGGGGTATGTTCTGCTGTAGCAGCATTGTGCCCCATTTTTTCCTATGATGTTTCCACACTTAACAGGCAGTGTTCCGAGTTATATGGTGTCTTTTTGTGTGATGTAGGCCTTCTTAGATATTCTATTCCCATCTGGTGGCTTTTGTTGGGAGCTCAGTTGTAGTTATACTACATCTACTGAGTTTTTGTGACTGTAGGTTTCCCTTCTTTAATTGTTGGTAGATTAAAGGGCACTTACTGTTATGTCTATTGGCACCTTAACATGCTTGAAGCCAGCTTGTAGTCTATGGCACTTTGTGTGGCCTCGGGCATCTCGCCAGGGAGCTGGGTTTGTGTGGCCTCTGGCTTTCAATATGGCCCTTGGCTTGGGTTAGAGCCCTTGTTTTGGTCCATGGCTTTTTACCATGGTCCTCGGCTCATGGGTCTGCTGGCCTTTTACAAGGGCCCTTGTTCTGCTAGCCTGTTGCATGAGCCTTTGGTTCATGTGGTCTTTTACCCTTGGCACATTTGTTTGGTTGTCCTTTTACCTGGGTTATTATGGCTGCGGGCCTGTTTTCATGGCCCTTAATTTAGGTGCTTGCTTGCCTTTTACCAGAGTTCTTGGGCTGTTGGCCTTTTCTGTGGCCCCTGGCTAAGGTGGCCACTAGTTTTTATTATAGTCCTTGTGGGCTTGTGGCTGCCAGTCTTATCTGTGACCTATGGTGCATAGGTCACCAGCCAGGCTGTGGCAGCTGATAGGCATGGTTACTATTCTTGCTGTGGCTCTTGGTGGGCATGTCTGTTTGCCTTGCGGAAATCTTTGGCAGGACAACAGCCATTGGTTTTGTCTTGTCTGCAATCCTGGCAGGTATGGTTCTGGTTACACCAGCAGTAGGCATAATTGACTATTTGGTTGGATCTAGCATGGGTTGTACCATCAGCTGGTGTTTGCTCTGGGTTTCACAGCCCATAGCTAATTTTGTTGCTGATTAGTATTCAGCAGCTGATGTTGGTCATATGTTGGCTTACAGCTAACCTTTTCTTCTGCCTTACATGCATTGTTTTTGGTCTTGTATGCCACTGCTTATTATCAATAAGGCTGGCTTGTGGACCAGGGTTTTGCAAGTTCAACAACTGACGTGCTCCGTTGTTGCATGTATGGAAATTGACTTTTGTGCCAGTGCAGTTGGTTACCTTGTCCCTAAGGGTGGCATTCACAATAGCTGACTTATTTACTATTGCTTGTGTATTCAATTCCACTCTGGTTTTTTGCAAACACTTCAGCTGACGGGCATCTTGGCCTGCTAGTGTGACAATGGCCTTGCACATCTATGTTGGAATACATAATAGCTGGCTGGTCCACCACTGGTTGCATGTATGGTGGCTGGCTCTCTGCCAGTGGATTGTGCATCATTGCTGGTTGGTACCAGTTTTTGTAGGCTATAAGGTTCTGGCATGCCTGATTTTGGATTGTGATCCCAGCTGTTGGCTGGTTCAGTAGCTTCTATGTATGGTCACAGGTTTGGTTCAGTAGCATTGTGCAGCTTGAGCTGTAGTGGCCTCGGCTTTTGTGGGTGTTTTCTAGAACTGTAATTGGCTTGGGTCCCATTGCTTGCTTGTGTAGCAGTTGGCTGGGGCAACAGCATAGCTTACTGGTAGATGGCTTTGTCACATTGGTTGGTTCAGCAGCTTATCCTTGTGCTGTTGTATACCCAGTTTAGATTTGGTGGTTGGTGGAGCTACTGGGCTGTACCAGCATGATTTATGATAACCCAGAGTTGGGTGTTCATTTAGTTAAGTCTTCATTAGGTATTATTAGCATGGAGTTAGTGGATCTTGGACTGATCTCTGGTGTAGAGGTGACTCCGGTCAGCACTGGTATGAGCTGCTTCCATTAAGATGCAGGACCAGGCTAATGTGGGCCAAGTCTTTTTAGGGCCACTTGCTATTGCTGAGGATCGTGTATTTCTCCAGCACTGGTGATAGATGCATTCAAGTTGTGTTTAGTTTCTGATCTGATTGATTTCCTGGTGGTTTCTAGGGTGTTTTAGTTCTGAGATGGCTATTGCCATCATTCTGGTTTTGTCCTAAGGCACCTTTTTTGTTTTGGAACAAGGATGAAGCAGAGCACACTCTTCAATTCTGTAAAAGAAGCCCCGGTGCACAGCGTAGAGGGTGCGGCAATCCCCAGACGAATACTTCAGGTAAGAATACACTGGCACACGAGGTACAATGCAATGCAGGGTGACCCCTTGCTTATTTATTTGTGCGGACGTGCAACGTTTCACCCTGCATTGCATTGTACCTCGTGTGCCAGTGTATTCTTGCCTTTTTTGTTTTAACAGTTGCAGGATTTTTGTTCTTCCCCAGGTGGGGTTTTGTCAGATAACCACATTGCAGGTATCCCTCTAGTCACTGAGGGAACCTTTTTAAACAGAATATGTTTATTCTTAATCTGCAATGTTTGATCCTCAAGTACCGGTCTCTGTAATTTTGTGGTTGATTTTGTAGCTCTTGTTAATCGTTTACCATGTCCTAGGACATGTTCTTGTGCCTTTTATCTACCCTTTTCAGGAGATATACATTTTATCAGCTCCCCTGTTGGATGGATGTGATGCTGGCCTTTTCTCAGGGCCTCCTTAGCATCAGTTTGGTTTTTGCATTATGTTGGTTATTCCCACCCCTTGTTTTCGGTGCATGGCTTGGTAGATCCCATGTGTACTGACATGGAGGGACGTAGAAGAAATAGAGAATTTTACTTACCTACTTGACGTAAATTCCTTTTCTTCTAGTCCCGACATGTCAGTACAGGGTTTCCCATCCCAATTATTTATTTTGGTTACTGTACTGCTATGGCAAAAGTATAACTGTGGTGAGGAGGAAGTCATGTGGTCTTATAGGTCATGATTCATTTTGATTGGCTATGTTATAGGTCCTACCTCCAGGTCTGGGAGGGGCAATGCCCCATGTGTACTGACATGTCGGGACTAGAAGAAAAGGAATTTACGTCAAGTAGGTAAGTAAAATTCTCTATTTTCTTTTAATTCCAAGATATTAAGGGATACATGTACTGTTAAAATGAATGGATTTTGTTACAACAGCACCACCTGCTGGTCATTTTCCCACCAGTCTGACCACCAAGTAGTCAAGGAAGTTGTCAGGAGAAAGAAAGAGGCTGCTCTGATGTTCTTCTGCTTAGGAAAAGAATTAGAAACCTTTCTCACATCTTTCCTAAGCAGAAGAAAATCAGCCTCTTTCTTTCTCCTGACAACTTCCTTGACTACACATGCAAGTGGAGCTCACCAAATCTCTTAGTCGGATTTTCCCACGGAGTATCCTGTGTGTGATATCCCAATTAGAGCAATCTGTAGAAATATGTAGAGGTGTGGGACAAATCCAAGGCAACAACTGGACTGCAAAACTTCTTCATTGGGGACATGTTGTGTAATTCTATCCCCAATAAAGAAGTTTTGCAGTCCAGTTGCTGCCTTGGATTTGTCCCACACCTCTACATATTTCTACAGAACTTCCTTGACTACTTGGTGGTCAGACTGGTGGGAAACTGACCAGCAGGTGGCGCTGTTGTAACAAAATTCATTCATATTAACAGTACATGTATCCCTTAATATCTTGGAATAAAAAACAAAATAAATGAGTGTACATTACAATATTTATTAGAACAGCACAATTATCAATTTTACATTCATTTATTTTAAAGATTTACTTATCCTTTAATAAGGAAATTTTTCCCCCTTTTGTACAGAATGAACTTGTGGAGACAAAATAAGAACTCAACTCAGAGACAAAATAAGAACTAGACTCAAAGACAAAATAAGAAAGGGCCGGATGCACAGGGCCGTGTTGATCCAGCAGCGTATCTAAGTCTTAGTGGAATTACTCATAATAAATGTATTAGTATCACTTGACCCAAAAAATTACCAATCAGAGAAGCAATGGCAGCTTAGGAAAGCAGCTTATGGCGTTATTTCACACGCACTTTAGCGAATAGACGTTTCTGAACATATAAGACTCATTTACCAACACAGGGGCAAAATCACATGCAACAATGTATTCATAAATGCTATTCGCAATGGTAATTGCACCGCTTTCTTAATAGAAAGCCAGACAGTAATGGAGGAAAGTCATGGGGTATATTTATCAAAAAGTGAGGTTAGAGACCCCCACCGTCCGCTACAGTGAAATTCCGCCACTCTCCATTCATTTCGATGGGATTTTGAAAGGCGTATTAATCAAAAGGTGATACTTTCACCCATTGATAAATACAGGTATGGGACCTGTTATCCAGAATGCTCAGGACCCGGGGTTTTCCTGATAACGGATCTTTCCGTAATATGGATCTTCATACCTTAAGTCTACTAGAAAATCATGTAAAAAAATAAATAAACCCAATAGGCTGATGTTGCTTCCAATAAAGGTTGATTATACCTTAGTTTGGATGAAGTACGAGGTACTGTTTCATTATTACAGAGAAAAAGGAAATAACTTTTTAAAATTTGGATAAAATGGAGTCTATGGGAGATAACCTTTCCATAATTCTGAGCTTTCTGGATAACTGGGTTTCCAGATAACAGATCCCATGCCTGTACTCTTTTAAAAATCCCATAGAAATGAATGGAGAGAGGCGAAATTTCACTCTAGCGGACTGTGGAGATCTTTAACTTCATTCTTTGATAAATATACCCCATAGAGAGTAGCAGGAAGGTAACATACAAGGAGTCATTCTTACCTCTGAGATGCAGGGATCCCTTGTAGATGTCTCAGAGGTCTCTCCTCCTCTCACCCTCAGTGAAGTTGCCCTACTGAGAGAGCTCCGGCCAGAAACATTTCCCTGAACACAAAGCAAATGAACTTGGTTGTGACACAGACTTTGGAGATGCAACGGTCTCTAGTAAAACTGAAAAAACCTGTATTTTGTGTTGCCGGCTACAGGTTTCCCCAGCAGCAGAGACGTGCCACTAACTAAACATAGAGGGACAGTTCTGAAGGTAAAGCCTTCCCAAAAAAAGACCCACAGCCATATATCAGTATATAGTTATAGGAAATCCCATGGAAATTCATCCATTGGCACCTTCCCAAATCACAAGTGTCGCCCTCCTTCCCTGGCTGACTGTGTGGGAAGCAGGGGCAAAGTGGATTACCAATTGATTGGTAGGTGCAGAACCTGTGCCCTGGAATGAGTGGGGGCAAGGGAGAAACGTTGGGTTTCCTCAAACCCTATGGAGTAATTTTATGCCCCTGTATTATGGGAGCGATTTTTTCCAACCTTGTGCCAGTACAAATGTTTTTTATTATTTTTATACCACCTCCATACAACTCCCTGTCCTTGCTGCCTTTTAACCGCCAAACACAGGCAACGTTGTATTTTTTGGGGCAACCACAGGTGTCTGTGCTCCAGAGGCAAAGAGGAGCTACAGTGCAAAGAGGTCGTAAGTTAGCCCTGAAGTGAGTTCAGTGGACTTGACCTTGAAAGGTTGACAATAAAGTTCAGCCAGAGCCTTTTTGGAAGTCCTTAAACCATAAATCATAGACAGAATTGCCCACCTATGGGGTGCAAGGGTAATGAAACATATCTAAAGTGGCCAACAGTAAGCAAAACGTACATGAATACTGGCTCTCTGATTGGCTCAGGTACGAGGGATCTGATCCCCATACCCAAAAAGGGGGTCAAAGTGCATGTTGCCATGTTTTTTACCCATAATTCTTCTGCTTAGGAAAGATAGGAGAAAGGTTTATAATTCCTTTCCTAAGCAGAAGAACATCAGCCTCTTTCTTTCTCCTGACAACTTCCTTGACTACTTGCTGGTCAGACTGGTGGGAAACTGACCAGCAGGTGGCGCTGTTGTAACAAAATTCATTCATATTTACAGTACATGTATCCCTTAATATCTTGGAATCAAAAGAAAATAAATAATGAATGTAAATTAAGTGCTTAGAATAGTCCCCTCATCAATTTTGAATTCACTTATGTTAAAGGTTATCATTTCACTCAATGGCTGCGTAAATGAGCCCTGTGAACTGTGCTCCATCCAATAGGCTTTGCTGCATTTGTCTGTATGTGACAGTAGCCATGGGGTTCTAAGCAGTTAATTCAACAATACTCACTCATACAAGTCATTTCTGATAACAAGGCAATAACCTGGAGCAGAGAGACAGCAGACCCAACTAAACTCAATATTTACTGCCAATACAATAACAACCTAGTAAAAATGAACCCAACTAAACACAATATGTACTGCCTATACAATAATAACCTGGGACAGAGGAACCCAACTAAACACAATATGTACTGCCTATACAATAATAACCTGGGACAGACGAATCCAAATAAACATACTATGTACTGCCTATACAATAATAACCTGGGACAGAGGACCCCAACTTAACACACTATGTACTACCTATGCAATAATAACTTGGGACAGAGGAACCCAACTAAACACACTGGGGCAGATTTATCAAGGATCAAAGTGAATTCGAGGGAATTTTCGAAGTAAAAAAATTCAAAAGTCAAAGTAATTTTTTGGATACTTCGACCATCGAATAGGATACTACGACTTCGACTTCAAATTCGATTAGAAGTAAAATAGTTCGAATATTCGATAATCAAAGTACTCTCTCTTTAAAAAAAACTTCGCCTTCAATACTTCGCCAAATTAAACCTGCTGAAGTGCATGTTAGCCTATGGGGACCTTCTAGAGTAGTTTTCTAAGTTTTTTGAAGTCGAAAAAAAATAATTTGTTCGATCGATCCCTGAAATCCTTTGAATCGTTTGATCGCCGATTTTACTTCGACCGCAAAACTGTCAAATTCGGTAAAAAAAACTTCGACTTCGATATTCGAAGTCGAAGTATTCCAATTCGATGGTCGAATTGCGAAGTATTTTAACCTTCGAAATTCGACCATTGATAAATCTGCCCCACTATGTACTGCCTATACAATAATTACCTGGGACAGAGGAACCCAACTAAACACACTATAAACTGCCTGTACAATAATACCCTGGGACAGAGGAACAATAATAACCTGGGGCAGAGCAACCCAACTAAACACACTATGTATTGCCTATACAATAATAACCTGGGGCAGAGCAACCCAACTAAACACACTATGTATTGCCTATACAATAATAACCTGGGACAGAGGAACCAAAGTAAACACAATAATACAATAGGCACATGCTAGGATACAAACATATCACTTACTTTTGCATCTAACAAATATAGATAATAGACGTCCTCCTGTGTTCCTCCAACAAGGTATCAGGGAGCACCCAGGCACCACTGAGACATATATATGTCAGAATTTTTATTAGTAGTTTCATAGGCTATTACTGACATCAATGCTATTGGTTAATTATATACTCTATGTAGGAAACCCAGTAGCCTCGTAAATTTCATGCAGGAACACAAATTGTTTGTAATGTTTTCCCAATAAGTGTTGCTGATCTTTAGAACACAATTGTCTCTTCTTCTCATGAATATACATAGAGAAGCCGTCACGCAACAAACTCAGCCCAATGTGAAATATCAATACAAAGACCTGACTCACACAATATGTAGTAAGAATACAGTAACTTGGGACTGAGGGATGGTAGACAGGACTCGAAATATAATAAAAATGGAGGTATGAGATCAATTATTGGGATGTTCTTTTCCATTGCGTAAAGAACCATGCCTGAAGAACACTGAAACTTTAAAGGTAAAATACAGTTGCCCTATATTATATACAAATACTTCTTACTATGACAGAGAAAGCAGAAATGCTTCCAAAAATGAAGAGTTTCTTGAAATACAACTGGTATGGCTCAATTTCTGAGATTTCTACAGGTTTTGGGAATTCCCATGCATTGCGGCCGTGACATATCACTTCTCAGGTCCCCATATAAAAGTCTATAGCCTACCCTCTCTGCTCTTAATATGGGGCACACAGGACATTTAGGGTTCCTCAGGGAGAGTATATCTATAAAGTTTGCTCTCAGACCAATATACACAATGAAAGCTGCTGTCCCATAGGCAATTTAATCAGAAGAAAGAGCAATTATAAACAATATAGGTTTCTGTTGCACCTTCAAAAGACCCTCACAACCAGAAATTAATTTTTTTTGGGATGGGAAAGACCTTTTATGTTAATATGACCTATTTATTTAAGGTGTATTCTTTTCACTGTATCGGTAGAAATCCTTTTTCAGGTGTAGTTTATTTAAGAGTGAGGGATCAGTCCATTACTGTATATCCCACAATATGTCCTGTGCTGTTTAAATATCCCGTAGCTGAGTCCTTAGTTAAAGATTGTTTTATTATTAACCAAATAGCATTGTAAATTCCAGAAGTCCTGCGTAAGAGAAACCTATTGACAATGAAAGTGACCAGGCATGTTCTTGTTGTTTGCACACGCACACAAACTTTGGGGCAAATTCAGTAAGATTCGTAGTTGCGCCAGGCGCAACTTCGCCGCACTTCGCCAGGCGTAGTTTCGCCAGCGCTTCGCAAATTCACTAAAATCCGAAGTTGCGCACAGGGGCAGCGCAAGGTTACGAAGTTGCGCTAGCGTTGCTTCGCTAAGTGAAGCGAAGTTACGCTAGCGAAGGTTAATTTGCATATGGCGCCAAATTCAAATTTCAATGGAGGAATACGTATCAGACCTTCAAAACATCAAATAAAAATGTTATTTTGCCCTACACATGTGCCACTGAAGCAATCCATATCTACTCTATTGCGCTTCGCCTGGTCTGAGGTGGCGAAGGAAGTCTAGCGTAAAAGGTAGCGTTCAGTACACTGCGCGCGTTAGTGAATTTGCGTAGTTACGTCCGTAGCAAAAATTCGCCAGGCGTAAGGGTGCAAAGTAACACTAGCGAATCTACGCCAGCGTTTGTTAGTGAATTTGCGAAGTAATGAAAATGCCCAACGCTAGCGAATTGACGCTAGCGTTCGGTGCTTCGGCGCTTAGTGAATTTGCCCCAAAGAACAAGTAAAGCCCTGATAAAACATGCCTTATTTAAATTTGTGACATTGGCCCTACAGACCTGTTCAGTTACAGCCCCCCCCGTCAGCCCTACTTACACTCCTCAAATGTGTCCCTACGTCTATTGCATATTACCCTACTTTGTATGCAGGGTGCCAATGTCAAGCTAGAATAGGTGCCTACTGGGATCTACTGCCCAATTTAGACATGATGACCCATCAGTCCAATGCTGCCAGCGTCCATGTAGAGCAAGAACTCTTCAACTTCTTTGGTGGCCAAAGATGTAACAATTACGATCTTCCTTGGAAAAATCCTCTTCCAAGAAAGATCGTTCATTTCAATACACACGTGTGGAGCTGAATCGTCAGATATACATATAGAAACAATAGAATTCTACCTGTATCTGACGATTCAGCACTAACAATGGCCGATGTTTGGGTGTCTTCAAAGGCACCCGATCAAAATTTTGGTCCAGCCCAATCGATGAGCCGGCTGATATCCAAGTCTTCTGCTGAAATCCGTTGGCTCTTTTCCCACGATATGTTTCTTACAATTTTATCTGTGAGTCTATGGCCACCTCCAGATATAACAGTGCATAACTGGGTTTCCATAGGGCTAATTGCTAAAGTTATAAGGGCAATGGGACAGTCATGCCAAAGAACCATAAGTGACAAAGCTCCCTTGTGTCCTGCCCGCTGCCCAAAATGTAAATCACCAGTGGGGAAACATGGGACGTTTTGTTACCCATGGTAGCCAAGATTTATCTCGGGCAAAAAAAAGTCTGGGGTTGCCCTAGCAGTTTATTATGACTACACGGCTGAAGCTACAACAGTGTATACATTACCAGTAGACTGATTATCTCTGTAAGGCTGATTCCTAGAGTGATAACAATGTATAACTACTGTACCTTTGATAATCTCCATTTAGCTAATATTTGAGTACATACTGAGTACAATGCCAGGACTGATATACAATAGACCCATTTAACCACATACAAACCAATATTTTACAATATAAAGCCCTGGTACTGATGGACAACACTGCAGTAATGCTAGGACTGCTATACTAACAACTAGAACAACTAATGTCTTACCACTGCCTCACTATTCAGTACAGCTCTTAGTTTCTGCTTATATCTTGGCAAGAGAGCTGGGCTTTTATGAGTTGGACTTTCCAGTGCTCACAAGTCTCGGCTTGCCACTTCTCTCTGCATTGTACAAAGATACAGCTCATTTGGAGAAGATCCTGGGGGAGGGGCAGAAAAAGTGACAACCTCCAGGCTTCACTAAATCATCTGGGTCTTTTGTCATCATTTTCCATTGAGGCCCACAAAGTGGTTTTACAAGCCCAACCTGTTTACCCTAGCCTGAAGGTGACACATTCTCACAACCTGTACTAGAACATTGTAAATGTATGCAATCCAAGGTAAACACAAAGGGAATATTTGCACATGACTTTGCACTTAGAGCAATGGAGTTGATGAAATATCGATAGCTATTCACATGTTGACCTCACTGGATATTTTTGTTCAACTTTTACCCACTGTTGTCTCTAGCACCATTGTAGTCATAATATCTAAATCTTCCTACTTCTGTTACCATTGTGATAAAAATACACATCAGACTCACCATAGTGAGTCATATCTGCCACCTACTGCCTTCTTCACCATGTTCTTCACATGCCACTCTTTTCACCTCTTACACCACAGGGGCCTTCATGTCAACCACTTATATCATGGCAAATCTTTAGATCTTCCATTCTATTCATGGCATTCTCCATATCCACCCTGATGGTAATCTAATTTGCCAACCCCCCACAAAGTAGTTCTTGCATTCCTCTACTTCACCATTTTTATTCATGTCATTCAGAAAATCTGTCATTCTTGCTATGTGCCTATTGATTGGAGGAGAGCCTTCAACGATCAATGGCTTGTAAAGGCTTTGTCGAACAGTCAATTATATAAAATGAGAACAGAAGAATGATATGTATTGATTACATCGGAGGTCCCCAACCTTTTTTACCCGTGAGCAACATTCAAATGTAAATAGAACTAGGGAGCAACTCAAGCATGGAAAAAGTCAGTGGGGGTGCCAAATAAGGGTCTTCAAGAGTATCTGTTTGGCAGTAGACTGCCAAAAATTGAACCAGTTCAACCAAAAACCAACAATTCAACCAAAATTTGCTTCCAAGCCTGGATTTCAAAAATAAGCACCTGCTTTGAGGCCATTAGGAGCAACATCCAAGGGGTCAGCGAGCAACATGTTGGGGATCACTGGTTTACATGCATAAGACAACCCCAAATGTTGTTTTATTTCTTATTTATGTATTTGCCTACCCTAGTTCCTTTGTCCTTAGTCCCACCAGTCTCTCCTAATTCATATTTCTATCTAGCCTTTCAGTCTTTATGTTCACTATGAACTAGTTCATATTACCATCAAGCCCGTGTTGTAGTCTTTCAGCGGCTGTTACACTTCAGATTTAGATAGTGTCAGAAGTAAATTAGGATGACAGGCTGTACGGGGAAAGTTCAGGCGTTTCTCCACTGGCTGAAAAACATCAGGAGAGAATATGCCACATGAATGATGGGCCTAATCTCAGCCTCAGTAAAAATGCTTTTATGCACTTCTCTTATCTCCTCCACTGTCCATGTCTAAATATACTCAGGCAGCAGTTGTGTATAATACAATTGAGGGATTAGAGATAACCCTTGCTCTTGGTTAGGACTAAGCTGCATTCCCATGGCTAGAAGAAAGCAGATACAATGCATGTCCGACCAGTTGCAAGTACTACTGGAATTGGATTTCCAGCTATTATTAGCAATGTATGCTTACCCCACCGAACATATTTATGTATTGTAAAGGGTACAATGGGGGCGTGACTGAATTCCTCATGAGAACATCTGATCCTTTTCACTCACCCTTACCAGTGTAATTAATTTTACAGTCTAGCTGTGCCTCTAAAAGGGGAATGTACATTGTGGCTCCGGCCATTGTACCAGGTACAGGTATGGGACGTGTTATCCAGCATGCTCGGATTCTGGGGTTTTCCTGGTAACAGATCCTTCTGTAAATTGAATCTCCATACCATAAGTCTACTAGAAAATCATGTAAACACAATAGACTGGTGTTGCTCCCAATAAGGATTAATGGTACAAGCTACTGTTTTATTATTACACAGAAAAAGGAAATCATTTTTAAAATCTGTATTATTAAATGGTAGGGATGTCACTCACTTTTCCTCCCCGCCCCTAATTTACATATGCAAATTAGGATTCAGTTCGGCCGGGCAGAAGGGTTCGGCCGAATCCGAATCCTGCTGACAAAGGCCGATTCCTGGATTCGGTGCATCCCTATTAAATGGTGTCTATGGTTCAGGTTTCCAGATAATGATCCCATACCTGTACAGTATTTTTAGCCTCATAAACAAGTATTTCTACTTGGTGATACATTCCATAGCCCCCTACTATAGATATACACCTATATACATTTAGGGGGTTAATTATTAAAGTCCGAACGACAATTACTCGAAAAATTCTAGTTTTTTTTTACTATAAAATCTAATCTGAAAATCCAGTTTGTATAATAAGTCAATGTGAGAGGTCCCATCCTATTTGAAAGTTTCTGTGTCTGTGATGGATTTAGCCAGAGAATCCAACTTTTTCAGACTTTTCAGGCAAAGATCAGAAAAATTTGCACAATCCAGATTTTCACTCGATTTTTTTTGTTTGTCCCGATTCGTTTAAATTGTGCTTTTTTAATAATAAATAAACTGTGGATTCTAGTTTGGTTGGACTTTTTTTTACTAAAATATTCAGAAAAATTCGGATTTTGATCAATATGCCCCTAAGAGTAAGAGAAATGCAATGGGGTCACATATTACAAACAAACAGACAGATAACCTGCACCCCTACCCATACCAATAGACAATAAAATAATAAGGCAACTTTGTGCTCAATATTATGTATTAGAGAAAAGGCTCTCACCTGTATACGTGCAGGTATAGCTCTGATGATACTTTGCAATGTATGTAGTAGGTAATCCCTCTATATACACAGGAGCACCTGTACCTATGAGTAGAAAGAGATGTAAGAGGGATGGTGTTTGTGCAAAGCTTCAGTAGGCCAGCCCACCCCTGCCCAGTGATGAAAGTTCCACAGTCCTGATGGATTATCTTTAGTTTCTATACGTTATTCCACAAAAATTTGACCCTACCTGTTTTTGTCATTGGTTTGAACTGCACATCGCATATCCTTTGTACCGGGCTTGTGAAACTGCCCTTAAAGGGGGGTAAGGAGTGACAGTAAAAGACAAACATCCTTGGCAGGTACTCAGCAAAAGATTAGGCTCATCATAGGACACATTAGATGTTCTTCATGCAGGATACAAATAATATACGTCACCTGTTCTTTTCAAAGAAGTTGAACTTCAAAACAGGACACCAATGTTGTGACTTAGGAGGACCAGGACCCTCAGCAAGACAATCTTTTGGAGGGACCAGCCCAATGCGGTTCCTCCAAAATGAGTGAGATATAAATGCAAGAAGGGGCTGGAGACGAGGACAACCACACAGCAGACATCACAGCCCTGGCCTCATTGTCCTATGGACCTTCCTGTCGTGTTGGTGGCAGAATTCAAGGATCTTGGAACTGGCGTGACCATAGCAACCAGAAATAGAAGTCCAACAGTTCATTTTCTTACAAATTTCTGCTCTGAGCTTTCAAAATGGGTTTTGCAATGTTATATGTGTTGGGGACTGGTAAGTGCATCCCCATTTACTTTGCATTCCCCTAAAGATTGTGCCCAAAGGGGACCCTTAGGGAGTAATTCCCCATTTCCTGTGACTCCTAGCTATCCCAAGTTTGGGCATAACTTGGTGGCGTTGTGCTATGATATAAAATGGCTGAGCCACATGGCTCAAGGATATTCTGCAGTGACTACAGCCTGCCTCTCTCCTAAGTGTATCTGAGCCTCCCATGGAATCACGGCAGTCATCAGGGGGAAGAGTTGTAGGGGGCACCGAGGGTAAGGGGGGCCTGGCCACGCCACACTTACTTGATTAGCCGGGCCCCCCATCTTCGTGAGAGCTGTTGACTTCGGGAAGGCATGGATGTTTAAGGGGCCCTGGCCACCAATTTTCCTTATAATATGTGTGGGGGGGGACTGGCCACCAATTTTTGTTCTCATGTGGGGTCCTAGCCACCAATATTTTTTAATGGGGGGCCCTGGCCACCAATATCTTTTTATTAATATGTGGGAACACTAGCCACCAATATTTTTTTTTTTTTTTACTGTGTGGTGGGGGGCGGACCTGTGGGTTGGGGAGGGCAGACCTGTAGGTGAGGCTTGCGGCGGGTGCAGCCCAGGGGGCCCAGGAAATTTTGTCGTATTGGGCCCTGCGATTTCTGATGGCGGTCCTGCATGGAATCATTATTAGTCAGGACTAGTAAGGAATTACTAGACTCAGTAGGAGAGCAGACACATTAGGGCTACCTATATTCAGCAGCATTGGGCTCCACCGAGGAGTGATAGAAGGGATTAGATAGGGACTGGGCAATAGGGACTGAGATAGACCCCCCCTGGGTATCCCATAAAAAGTGTCCACAGAAACAACAGGAGAAACTCTGGGTAGACTGACTGTTCATCTCTGTTCAACTGAGCCAGGACAATTGGGTGTTTTTTTAAGGGAAAATCTATTATAAATTTCATTTCGTGTTTTTCCCATGACTATATCCAAACTGGAATTTTCAAGCTTTGCCAATTGGAAAAGAAAAACCTGCCAATCTTCTACTGAGGTCAATAGGAGGTAGTGATGTGCAGGTCGGGGGTTTCTCAACCAGCAGCCAACCCTAACCCGCCCTCCTTCAGCCCGCGCCCGCCTGCACCCACACTTCTGGGATCCTTTTATAGACCAGCGTCTATAAAGCCAGAAGTCGGGTAAACCCGCGAGTCCCACGGGTATCGGCCCACATATCACTAATAGGAGGCATATTTTGAGAAATAAAGCTATTTTATACTTTTTTTTTTTTTTTTAAGGCAAATTTATAAAATAATGTCATTGTCAAATTTTTTCCCCGAATGAGCATCATGGGGTTTCTCCCGTTCATGTTCTTTTGTAAGAGCAGTCAAGAAAACAAAAATGGAAATATCTTGTTAATAGGCACTGCAAAGGCAAATGTGCTCGATGGTGTATTTTCCTCTCTATACACAACAGAGCAACCAGTGCTGAAAGACTTCCATTATAGCAGAGCTATGGAATCCATTACCTGGAGTCCTTGGGACCTGGGGATTTATCAGATAAGGGAGGGGGGGGTAAAGTGGGACACTTGGAACAATCACAAAGAATAGGTTTGTTTTGGAATGCCAATGAGTTTGTTCCTGTTTGTACTGGGTATTGTGTTACTACAACAGGGAAAGAGAAAATCAATCAACAGGTTATTTAGCACAAACAAAACGTCAGTGAGACATGGCATGGGACTTAAATATTTAAGCAAGGTAAATGTGAACACAACCGCAGGGCCTGACGGAATACATCCTGAAGTACCTAGAAAGTCTAGTTGAGTTTTAGCCAGGAACACAGCAGCCATAACATTGTTGCCTGCCAAAGTGTTGGTGGTAAGTAGAGTCACAGCCTGTGCCCCCTGTCTAAGTTAAATTGGGGGGCAGGATGGTGGACTAAGCAGTGCCGGCAGGGCCGAACTGGGAGTAAAAAGCAGCCCTGGTGACATTGACGTCCTGCCAAGTTAAAAAGAAAACATTGGATGGTCAGGGCTCCCCAATAAAACAAAAAAATTTTGGTGGCCAGGCCCCCCAAATTAAAACAAACATTAGTGACCAGTCCCCAAAGTTAAAAGAACATTGGTGGCCAGGGTCCCCCATGAAAGTAAAAAAAAGAAAACTAGTGGTCTGGGCTTTCCCCGTGTAAAAGTTAAAAAAAATAATGTTTTTATTTCAATACATTTTTATTGGTGTCATCAATATTCTTTTCCCTGGATCATAATCCAGTCTACCCTAGCCTTAACTGTGGAATTTGTTTCTGTTTCCATGCCTTTGCTAGTGTCTGTTTAGCTGCTGTCATAATAGCGGTAAATAAATGAAATTGGGTGTTATTGAGCTCCCCAGGCTTTGCTCCTAACAGCACCACATCCAGGTCCCTTGGGACCAAGACCCCAAGGACCGAATATATCATATTAAAGGGAAACTGTCAGGAAAAACATTTTTTTCCAAAATGAATCAGTTAATAGTGCTGCTCCAGCAGAATTCTGCACTGAAATCCATTTCTCAAAAGAGCAAACAGATTTTTTTATATTCAATTTTGAAATCTGACATGGGGCTAGACATAGTGTCAATTTCCCAGCTGCCCCCAGTCATGTGACTTGTGCTCTGACAAACTTCAATCACTCTTTACTACTGTACTGCAAGTTGGAGTGATATCACCCCCCTCCCTTTCCCTCCCAGCAGCCAAACAAAAGAACAATGGGAAGGTAACCAGATAGCAGCTCCCTAACACAAGATAACAGCTGCCTGGTAAATCTAAGAACAGCACTCAATAGTAAAATCCAGGTCCCACTGAGACACATTCAGTTACATTGAGAAGGAAAAACAGCAGCCTGCCAAAAAGCATTTCTCTCCTAAAGTGCAGGCACAAGTCACATGACCAGGGGCAGCTGGGAAATTGACAATATGTCTAGCCCCATGTCAGATTTCAAAATTGAATATAAAAAAATCTATTTGCTCTTTTGAGAAATGGATTTCAGTGCAGAATTCTGCTGGAGCAGCACTATTAACTGATTCATTTTGAAAAAAAACTTTTTTCCCATGACAGTATCCCTTTAAGGTTTCTTAACCTGGGCACTAGGGCACACCCACCATATGTGGTACATTTTACTATTTTCACCACAGCCTCTGAAGCAGCGGCTGAGGGTGAGAATTTTGCAATGCGAGTTGGAACTATGTACCATCTCAGAAGTACCTTATAATTGGTCTCTTGTAGTCGGAGACATTGTTTGAGGACCTTTTAACTGTACCCCATATACGTTCCCAGATCTCCTGGTCCAGCTCTCGATTGAAATCTCTGTGCCATGCTTACATATAAGGTAAAGCCTGCAGTGGAGGGGCTTCAAAAAATCTTTTATAAAGGTAGGATACAGATTTTCATAATCATGGGGATATGAAGACAGGACCATTTCTCAAAAAGTGTTACTGGTTTATCTGCCCCATGGACTAGGTGCCACTGTGACTGTACAAGGTGTAAGATCTGTTGCAACCTGAATCTTAACCATTGTGGGATAGAATACTTATCTATACCCGAGGGTGGGTATAGGTGGCTAGGGATTTTAAAAAGAAAAATTGGTGTTTCAGTGGAAACTTACCTTTGGCAGGAGGGCCGGTACCCCAACCCCTTATGAATGCAGAGCTCTTGAATGGTGGAGTTGCAGGTCATTGCCCTCCAATCTGTAGCACAATTACCTGTGTCTGTGGGGTTTATTGGGGGGAGTTGCATGGAAGATACTTGCACCATGGCTTGTAATGATAATGCTAAATGTCACATTATACATCATTCCCTGCAGCAATAGAACTTACATGCCTAGATCCCTATCACATTCAGAAACAGTGTTCAGTTATATATATATATATGTTTTTGAAGTGTGGGAGGAAACCCACACAGACACAAGGAGAACCATTCAGACTCCTTGCACATAGGGCTCTGGCTGGAATCGAACCTAGTGTCAGTGCTGCAAGGCACCAGTGCTAACCATTGTGCTACTGTGCTGATTTAGGTAGTCTTGAGGTGAAGGAGTATTGGAAGCATCTGACAAATATCTGACTAGTAAACAGTTGACTATGACTAGAGTAGAATGGGCTTGCTCAGCTGTACTGAAGAAAATGGCAAAGCTGGGAAGTTATTATTTATCCACTGGCATTCAGGGCTGTTGGTCGAGTTATTATGGAGAGTGGTGGCTGATGTGGCTTTTTTGGCATGTTTGTCAATGGGTAGAACATCAGTACTGAAGTGTGGCAGGAGCTGGGCAATACACAAAAGATGACAGGGAGTTGTAGGTGAAATATGTGAAGAAAAGTCAAGGAAGTGCTTAGATGTGATGGCCTATTCCTTGAAGGCAATTAATTAATGAAGAGCAAGTTGTGAGATCAGGTTAAGAGGTAGTGGTTGGACAGTGTGTAGGATGAATGCAATTATATGGTGATGGTGTAGAACCAGAAAATGACAAGATTGGTCTTGGGGCGGTGCCCCAATGTTAAGGACCAAAGGAATTAAGAAAATAATATTGCACTTTATTTTTAAAAATAAAAGTGCAATTAAATTTAACAAGCCGATACAGACGAAAAGGGCAAGAGAATTAGCTAAACTTTTTGCCACAAAATGTGCTAACATTTCCCAATTACCAGCTGAGCACATTTGTTGCACATATTGGTTGCTTTGACTCTCTCCTTGTACTGGAACATAATTTAAAAAAAGTATGTTACCCATAGCCGTGCCAAGCAATAGATGAAAATGTCAGACTTACTTTCACAGGCACCATCCAAATCCAGCTTGTTGGGTTGTAATGGAAACACTTGAGTCCTCATTTGGAACACTGCAAAGCCAAACTTCCAACTCAGACATGAGTTAAGTTAACAGGGTATTGCAGTCATATGGAAAAGTTTGTGAACCCCTCTTAATTCTTTGGAGTTTTGTTTATCATTCAAAGTAGCAATTTCATTTTAATATATAACATGGCTGCCGAGCATGGACAGTCTGCTTCAAATCATCCCAT
Organism: Xenopus laevis; assembly: GCF_017654675.1. Classification (NCBI taxonomy): domain Eukaryota; kingdom Metazoa; phylum Chordata; class Amphibia; order Anura; family Pipidae; genus Xenopus; species Xenopus laevis. The sequence continues at coordinate 127,301,359 of NC_054376.1, forward strand.
AGATTTTCCATTAAGTTCAAGTGGGGGCTGTGATGGCCATTCCAGAATATTGTACTTGTCCCTCTGCATAAATGTCTTTGTAGATTTCCAAATGTGTTTAGGGTCATTGTCTTGTTGGACAGTCAACTTTGTGACTGATGCTTGAACGTTATCCTGAAGAATTTGTTGATATTGGGTTGAATTCATCCGACCCTCGACTTTAACAAGGGCCCCAGTAGTCCTGGAAATAGCCCCACAGCCCCACAGCATGATGGAACCTCCACCAAATGTGACAGTCGGTAGCAGGTGTTTTTCTTGCAATGCAGTGTTCTTCTTCCGCCATGTAAATCGCTTTTTGTTTTTGCTTTTTTATTTGAATTTTTATTATTATTTCTTTTTCAGGTTACAAATACAAATACAAATTTTAGGGGGCAAGTGCCAATGTTCTTATAAGGGACAAGTGCCAGTGTATTTATAGAAAACAGGTGCCAGTGCTATTGTAAGGGGCAGGTGCCAATATTATTATAAAGGACAAAAGGACGGGTGCCCCTGCTATTATCGTGAACAGGTGACGGTAATATCCTGAGAAACCAATGACAGTATTATTTTTGGGGAGCAAGTGCCGGTGATATTATAAGGAACAAATGAGTGTGTTGTTTTGAGGGAAGAGTGTCAATATTATTATAAAAGGCAGGTGCCAGTGTTAGTGCCAGTGTTGTAATAAGGAACAAGTGCTGGTGTTATTATTATTTTAAAAAAGGTGCCAGTGTTTTTGTATGGAACAAGTGCCAGTGTTATTGTGTAAGACAGGTGCCTATAATATTATGAGGAGGCAGGTACTAAGATTATCCTAAAAAAAAAAGCAACAAGAATTTATTTTTAAAAAAACCCGGAGTAAAAAAGAGGGAAGAGCAGGGATTGTGAATAAAATACCTGGGAAAGGAAAAAGTTAAAGGAAGGGAAAGAGGACAGGACAGATACCTTCATCTTTCTCTCTTGTCATTAGTATATACCATGGATGCCTTTGTGGATGGTTGCCCTGCATCCGCACCATCACTGGACTGTGTTGCAGTTAAGTGATAAGTTCTCTTCTATTTTTCCCATAGGGATTTAGAGTGGTCACAGTTTCTGTTGGATTTTCTTAATCCGAATGACATTAATTTGTACTCAAGATTTAAGTCGATCAGCGAAATTAGCTCCTGTATATGAGGCACTAGGGGGGACTTCCAGTATCTCGGAATCAAGAGCCTAATTGAATATGAAATATGAGATGTTGCATTATTTTCAGAAAGCTCTCCATGTTATAGTTGAATAGGGCTAGTGGCTGGGTCAAATGTACAGTATCTGTAACTGAGTGGCTTGATTCAAAATGGTTTCTGTAAGTCTCCAGGGAGTCTTAATTTTCGGGCAGTGCCACCATATATGGTTTAAGTCTCCAATAGCGTTACATGCTCTCCATCACCTTTCCGAAACATCAGGATAGAATTTGTGTAGGATATTAGGAGTTTTGTATCATCTATAAAAAAGTTTCTTGGCATTTTCAACATGATTAGTGCATTTTGAGTGTTTGAAAGCCACATTGGACATAGTTGTCCATTGTTGAAGGCTCAAATCTATGCTTAACTCTTGTTCCCATTTTTGTATATGGGAAGGTTTCTCCGCTGAGCCTTCATCCATTAGAAGTCTGTATATTGTCGTTATCCCTTTCGTGCTACGTGGGTTCCGTAAGACCAATTTCTCAAAAATGGGGCTATGTGGCACTGGGTTGTCCCGTGTACTTCCCAAAAGATGTTTGATTTGTAGATATTTATAGAAATCTTGTTTAGGTAAATTGTACTCCCACATTAACTGGTTAAAGGGTTTCAGGAGTGAGTTCTCCATTTGGCCAGCTTGAGATGGGGAATGGATAGTTCCAACACTTCTAGGTTGGCACTCTGTGATGGAAACTCTAATAAGGGTCTTTTTTTTATTAAGCTTAGCCCATATTTCGAGTGCTGTCACTGTGGCATGATTGGCTGTCAAGTGGCATTCTAACCGAAGTGAAGGTCTTGCCCACATCAGACCTCTAAGCGAGATTGGGTGGATGGAATGTTGCTCTATTTGAAGCCAGTGTAGTTTCTCAGGAGGAAGGTTCCAGGCTCTCATTTGATCTATGATCGTAGCTTGATAGTACGTTTCTAGACTAGGAACTCCAAATCCTCCATTTTTCTGCACCCTCTGCATGTATTTCCGTTTTATCCGTGGTCTCCGATTAGCCCAGATGTAGTCTTCAATCATTTGCTGTGCTCTGGAGAAAAAGGAATGTGGTATCGTTATCGGTAACGTGCGAAACACATAAAGAAATTTGGGAAGTATCATAATTTTGACAGTGGCAATTCTGCCCAGCCAGGATGTATAGAGAGGAGCCCATTTAGTTAATAATTGTATAGAGAGGAGCCCATTTAGTTAATAATTTTTGAGTTCCGGCAAGCAATTTGTGATAATTAGCAGCATAAGTTTTTGTAAGGGAGCTGCCCAATTCTATTCCTAGGTAGGTAATAGATTGTGTTTGCCATTGGAAAGCATAGTTTGCTTGCAGATATCTTATGGATTCTTGAGACATCACTAAAGGGAGAATCTGTGATTTTACTTCATTGAGCTTATAATAGGATACTCTACTAAAGTTTTGTAGGATTTTCATGACTGCCGGTAGTGAATCCCCGAAATCTCTTCTGTCTTTCGTATGGTTCCAATGTGAGATTAAAAATGAGAGGTGAAAGGGGACACCCTTGCCTGGTACCGTTGGAGATCTGGAAAGTTTTGGAAAGGAAGCCCATGTTGTTAACTTGGGCAGTAGGATTGGAATACAGAGACAATATGGCGTGTTTGATAGGGCCATTTATACCGAAGGATTGCAATGTAAGATCTATATATTTCCATTCCACCCTATCAAAGGCTTTCTCGGCGTCGAGGGCAAATAATATGGTGGGATGTTTCCTTCTTTTGGTAATTTCCACTAACGCTAATAATTTTCTAGTATTATCCGATCCCTGTCTGCCTTTTATAAAGCCATTTGGTCCAGATGAAGCAAAGAGGGTAAGAAGAACATCAGCCTATTGGATAGAATCTTTGCATATAATTTCAGATCAGTATTCAGGAGTGAGATGGGTCTATAATTAGCACACTCTGCTGGGATCTTCCCTGGTTTTGGGATCATAGATATAGTAGCCGCTAGCATTTATTTAGGGAAAGCTCCTCCTTGAAGTATGTGGTTAAAGAGTTTAGTTAGAAATGGGTGTAATATGTCTTGGAAGTTTTTGTAATACCCGTTGGTAAGTCCATATGGGCCGGGGCTTTCCCCCGTGGTAAAGCTTTTATAGCTGCTCTTATTTCTTCCATAGTAATGTTGGAATTCAGTTGTTTAAGTTGGTGCAGTTGAAGTTGTGGTATATCGGCCGCTGCTAGGAAAGTTCTAATAGTTTCCTCAGTGGGTTGTGGTATTGTTTTGTCTTGATTCAAATTATATAAGGTGGAGTAATAGTCTGCAAACTGGCTTGCTATCTATTTTGGGTTCGTAACTGGGAGACCCTTTGTGGATGTCACCTGCGTTATGGCTTGGGTAGTTTGTCGTTGTTTGAGTGTATTAGCTAGTGTTTTAGATGCTTTATTGCCCTTAGTATATCTATTGAGGTTTAATCGTTGTAGCTGCCATTTGACTTTTTTATTGTCTATTCCAGGGATCCCCAACCTTTACAAGCCGTGAGCAACATTCAGAAGTAAAAGGAGTTGGGGAGCAACACTAGCATGAAAAATGTTCCTGGGTGCCAAATAAGTGCTGTTAATGACCATTTAGTAGCCCCTTTGTGGATTGTCAACCTACATTAAGGCTCTGTTTGAGAGTACACCTGGTTTTTATGCAACCAAAACTTGCCTCCAAGCCTGGAATTCAAAAATAAGCACCTGCTTTGAGGCCACTGGGAGCAACATCCAAGGGGCTGGAGAGCAACATGTTGCTCGCGAGCTACTGGTTGGGGATCACTGGTCTATTCTCTGTATCTGATTTCTCAATTCCTGTATTTGTTTTGTTCGCCTACGATTAGGGTGTGTCTTGTTTAAAGTCTCTAAAGCCTGCAATTGTTGTGTTAGCTGATTCCTAATCTCTTCATTGCGTCGTTTTATATGGGAGGCTATTTTAATTAGGTGCCCTCGATAATGTGCGCACCATAATGTCGTTTGCGTTGTAGATGGTGTTTCATTTAACTGGAAGTACTTTCTGAGATTTTTTTACATTGTTCTAAATTTAGTTGATTTGTAAGTAGGGATTCATTAAGGCACCACTGTGGTTGCTGGCATAGATTCCGATTGTTATCAATATAAATTGCGATTGGGGAATGGTCTGTCCGTGTGTTAATCCCAATAGTCGCGTTTGTAACAATTTGTAATACATTTTTATCCATCAAAAAATAGTCTATGCAAGAATATTTAGCATGAGAGTGTGAAAAGAAGGTGTAATCTCTTTCTGTATTGTGATGTGTTCTCCATACATCAAACAGAGTTCTGTGTATTAACTTTTTCCTCAAGGCTTTTGCTTGTCCTACAATATCTCTCGGGCTCGTAATTGTTTTTGAGCTACTCGTATGAATGTCATAGTGCAGGGGAATATTGAAGTTCCTTCCAATGACAAGAAACACAGTCTGTCGATCTTTTTGAATAGCATATTAAAAATTTTTGTCTGGCCTCTGTTTGGGCTTTAAATGTTAACAATGGTGTAGATTTGTTCATGTATTTTAATTGTGAGAATAATATATCTGCCCAAGGGGTCATGGAGAGGCTAAAAAGGCCAAAAGGAATCACCTGGGTTTAAAATTGAATGATATTTATGCCACTGCAAGCATGGACACATCATTTCAGGCATCATATGAAATGATGCAAAGTATGTATGCTATGTAAGCTATGTACTAACTAGAGAAATGCAGGAAATGTGGTCTCAACTACTTCACTGCTGTAAGAAAACCAAAATCCTTGATTATGATAATAGAGAAGCTAAGAAGGCCAAACAGACTATATTAGAGTATGAAAACATACTTGTGGCTATAGAAAATCAAAGAAGGTTAATGGAATGGGTAAAAAGGAAAAAAATGGACTGAAACTTCTTTATGATCTTTGCTCATGCTTATTTATATTGATTCCTACGTCACTTATAAAGATCAGGCACAGGTTAAGTAAAGGTAAAAGTAAAGGTAGGGAGAAAAAGACATGGAGACAAGTAAAAACAGAAACAGTAAGACAACTACAGGGTCATGCGGAAAAGGTAACCACAGGTGACAGAGACAGCATGAAGACAAGGTCAAGGAAAGGAGGAATTAGGGGTGGTGGGAAGTTGGACACCTGGGCCTCTATCAGCCCTAGAAAGCCAGGGAAGCAGGACATCAAGCCTAAAGGTTATAGAGATAAAAGACTTGAACCCCCATAGACGAGGGTGGCATGAACCTCAGGCTCAAGGGCTGGTGCCGCAGACCCAAGATACTGACATACAAAAAAAATATAATTTTCTGTTACTTCATTTCTTTATTTTCTTCCTTTGAAATTAGCTAAACTCCTACAGGTTTTATTCTTTCTTTCCAACATGTTCATTTTGATGGAAGTACTGGATGCACAAAGCAAGAAGCGATCATTTGCCAAAAGTTCAGATATTTCTCTGTTTGGACACTCAACCCCTGGGTGAACTATCTAATCACATAACAGCCCTGCAGAACCACAAGTCATACATATTCCTTATGTAAAGGAACTTCACAGCCAATGAATATGTGTCCAACCCTGAACAAATATCAGTCAGAGAAGCAAAACTTCTGGCCTCATAGAGGGCCAGTTAGTTGACGTTGTGTACGCTTTTGTGGCTGCTTCTGCTGCCAGTGTTAAGATAAATAACGGCACCTTTAGATTTAGAAAAAAAGAAGAAAAATTGATCAATGCACATTCCCTGGTCCCCTGTCATATCAGTAATCTATGCAGATGCATGTATTTACAAAGACAGGGGTTTTTTTAGTTACAAAATTATGATCATAAGATTGATAAGCCACCATACCACGTCAAGGTAAACCCCATATGGTGGTCCCTAACTATTTACCTCTGGTCATAATTTCAAATGCTAAAGCCTCCCGGCATAAGAGCATTACCTGAAAAATAAGGTCTCCCGACCTGGGCATTGGTTTTCGTCATAGGGCTTAGTCCTCCCCCGCCATTAGCTTTCAAAGGAGAGAGATAACCTAGACCCCAGCATTGGTTCCATGAGATTAACCCTCCCCCACTTGCGGCTTTTATTTTCAACCCCCTGTCTTTGTAAATACATGCATCTGCATAGATTACTGATATGACAGGGGACCAGGGAATGTGCATTGATCAATTTTTCTTCTTTTTTTCTATGTCTGTAGTTAATTTGGCCAGATCAGTAGCACTTCCAATGTATTTTAGTACATTTTTATTTAGCCATGGAGTGCTCTCACAATTTTTCCTTTTTGCACCTTTAGATTTATTTGCATGAAGCTGATTTCACTGTCAAACTATGGTGTTAAAATAGTCAAACATTTGTATAACTTGCTACCCTGTATCCCTAACTGCAGGAAACAGATATCCAGTGGATTTCAGCAGCTGGCCTGGGTAAGAGGCCATTAATTGTAATAAAAACTGCCAAACTTCAAGACATTTCCCTGTGTGATTGATGCACTTTTAACCAATAGCAACAGTAACCAATCCATAGATGAACAGACATCAACAGGAACCCAACGATGCGGGTAACACAATTAACAACACTGAATTATGAGCTGCTGTTTGCTACAGTATGTGCTGAGTAGGGGATGTGCAAGACCATTGAAATACAAATATAACGTATTCTACCCATAACATGTGGCCAATCAGAGATGTCAGATCTATGGGTCGGTTACAGTTGCATTAAGTGCATCAGTCACACAGGGAACAGCTTGGAAGCTCAGTCTCACATTTGATTTAATGTATATGATGTGCTTAAATCAATAGGTTTCCCCATCCCTTGCTAATAAGCACAGGTGGTGTAATTTCCCTTAATAACCATCTAGGAGACAATGTTAACAGACACAACTCACAACTCCATCACCATGGAATGACACACTTTATTTTAGTCTTGCTGCTGTTTGCTTCCTCTTCATTTTATTCTTATTCCTTCTGTGATTCCTCCTGTCTTCCTCACTTCTTTAATAATCTCCTTCCCTCTCAGTCCAGTTTTGTTTGTGCTTACCCATTTTCATTCCTATTTTCTTTCCTCTTTTTCACTCCCTTACGCTTCTTTACCTTCATTTCCCCTTCTCCATATTTACCTTCCAATTCCCCTTCTACGTATTACTCTTCTATTTCCCCTGCCCTATACTTCCCTTCCATCTCCCCATGCTTGCTCTTCCATTTCCCCTGCTACATATTTCTCTTCCAAAAATCAAATAAAAGGATTGCACTCTTAATCTACAAGAATAAATCAGAAAAAAAGGGTCACAAAATTTGCCAAAATAGGTAGGAAGCCCAACGCGTTTCAACCATAGTGGTCTTACTCAGGGAGAAAAATATTAAAAAATCAAAAGAAAAAGGCAGAACAAATCTTACTGTCCTTTTTTTCTGATGTAAGAAATTTTTTATTTTTGTAGATTGAGAGTGCGATCCTTTTCTTTGATTTTTGTATGTTAGTTCTGGAGACCCTTATGGGGAGCCTCCCTTTGATTAGCACCTCATAATTAGTCTCAAGGGTGTGCGCCTTCTTACTTTTTATTTCCATACTTCTGTTCCGTCTCCCCTGCTTCATGCTTACTCTTCCATTTCCCCTTCTCTGTATTACTCTTCCATTTTTTTTCTCCATACTTCCCTTCCATCTCCCCTGCTCCGTATTACTCTTCCATTTCAACCTTCTCCGTATTACTCTTCCATTTCAACCTTCTCCGTATTACTCTTCCATTTCAACCTTCTCCGAATTACTCTTCCATTTCCACTGCCCCATACTTCCCTTCCATCTCCCCTTCTCCATGATTACTCTTCCATTTGCCCTGCTCCATACTTCGCTTCCATCTCCAAGCTCCATGATTACTATTCCATTTTGTGGTGTTTATACAAATGGCCTGTAGGTGTCACTGTGCCCAGACTTATATTGTGCATACTTCCTGACAGCTTAAAAACTGAAAGTGAAAGTTACTTTTGTGTAATGGCTGCACGAGAGCCTGCTAATAAAGCACTGTTATACTCTACTCATCCTCGGCTACCCAAAACATAACACATTTCCCCTTCTCCATATTTACCTTCCATCTCCCCTGCTCCTGTTACGCTTCTATCTCCCTGCTTCATGCTTACTCTTTCATTTCCCCTTCTCCATATTTACCTTCCATTTCCCCTTCTCCATATTTACCTTCCATTTCCCCTTCTCCATATTTACCTTCCATTTCCCCTTCTCCATACTTCCCTTCCATCTCCCCTGCTCCGTATTACTCTTCCATTTCAACCTTCTCCGTATTACTCTTCCATTTCAACCTTCTCCGAATTACTCTTCCATTTCCACTGCCCCATACTTCCCTTCCATCTCCCCTTCTCCATGATTACTCTTCCATTTGCCCTGCTCCATACTTCGCTTCCATCTCCAAGCTCCATGATTACTATTCCATTTTGTGGTGTTTATACAAATGGCCTGTAGGTGTCACTGTGCCCAGACTTATATTGTGCATACTTCCTGACAGCTTAAAAACTGAAAGTGAAAGTTACTTTTGTGTAATGGCTGCACGAGAGCCTGCTAATAAAGCACTGTTATACTCTACTCATCCTCGGCTACCCAAAACATAACACATTTCCCCTTCTCCATATTTACCTTCCATCTCCCCTGCTCCTGTTATGCTTCTATCTCCCTGCTTCATGCTTACTCTTTCATTTCCCCTTCTCCATATTTACCTTCCATTTCCCCTTCTCCATATTTACCTTCCATTTCCCCTTCTCCATATTTACCTCCCATTTCCCCTTCTTAGTATAACTCTTCTATTTCCCCTGCTCCATACTTCTCTTCCATTTTTTCTTCTCCATACTTCCCTTCCATCTCCCGTGCTCCGTATTACTCTTCCATTTCAACCTTCTCCATATTACTCTTCCATTTTCCCTGGCCCATACTTCCCTTCCATCTCCCCACTCCATGATTACTCTTCCATTTTCCCTGGCCCATACTTCCCTTCCATCTCCCCACTCCATGATTACTCTTCCATTTTCCCTGGCCCATACTTCCCTTCCATCTCCCCACTCCATGATTACTCTTCCATTTTCCCTGGCCCATACTTCCCTTCCATCTCCCCACTCCATGATTACTCTTCCATTTGCCCTGCTCCATACTTCTCTTCAGGGGAGTTTAGTGGCTTAGGTTATCTCCTGTCCACTTTCAAATTGAGCAGCCCATTTTTCATAAATCAGTTTTCCAAATAAGAAATCTGGGCAGGATCTGGCCTTCGTTGTCAACTGAACCCGCCCCATGACATCGGCCACCCCACTCCCCTGCCAGGAGTTTTTAAAACAGAAATGTGGTGACTCTAGTCTTGGCACCCCAGCAAAAGAAAAAATATTTCAGTAGCCCCTCCACAATGGTTCATCCATGAGCTTGTCTGCCTATCTCAGGAGGCACAAGTGCAGGTAGGAGGGAGGCTGGAATGGTGGGAAATGTAACTTGCACATTTCCATGTCACTAGGTTTGGCAGTGTTCCCGGGATTGCTGTGCATGAATTAACAGCCCCCAGCCCAAAACCAACACATTTGTATCACTTTATTTTCTATGGCAAACAAACTGTCAGTCTGTGCTATAACTGCCAACAGTTTTGCCCTGTGCCACCTGGTATCTGTTTGTGCGAGAAATGTTTATTCCTAGCAAAATGAAAATTTTTGCCATTTCATAAATGGAACAGTTTTATGTGCGTATCTTGGCTTGGATTTCTTCAGCATCTGGCACGTAACCTTCAGCAACATCAACTGGCAGTTTAACTCCACTGTTCCAGCAAAATTCACGAAATGGAGAAAAATTTGTCGCGAACGCATATCTGTGTTTTGCTGCACAACGTTATTTTTTGACGCGCAATGCAATTTGATGAAACCCATCTTCTATGGGTATTTTGTTTGTGTCACCTTTTTCCACCTTTGGGGCTACCAATAAAACATTTTCCATTACTTTTAAGCTTTGTAGACTGTGATGATAAATGAATATGGCATCTTTTGCTTTGTGTCTGAATGTGCTGAATTGCATTGGACTCAACGGGAAGAGCAATTCACACGCGTGTTTCACTTACTATACTGCTACACACATGCCCTGCATTGTTACAGGACTCCTATCTTTTCATGAGAAAAAAAGGGGCTCTCATTTTCCCAGTTTCTTAAAAACATCAGTGATTATTTAAAATATCAGTGAAAATTGAAAAAGGCGTATTTTCATATCTGTTCATTTATTTTTTAGCACTATTTTTTCACTGGACAGATTGGGCTATTTCGAACTTTTGAAGTTCCTCTTGGCTAGTTTTGGGCTGGTTTTGTAGCTGATTTGGCTGGTTCTAATTACAATCACAAGCCTGGTTTCACCTTTTTTCAGATTTGGGCAGGCTGCTATCAGGTGCCATAGAAAGTCACTATTTCATGGGCTGATGGGGCCTGTTTGGGCCTCTGTGTACTTTGAATGCCAGGGCCTATTTGACTCCCAGCCCAGAAATGGCTTTGGGGCTACCATTTAAACAATTGCCCTTACTTTTAAGCTTTGTACAGTATCGCTAACTGTAGGAAACAGATATCCAGTAGATTTCAGCAGCTGGTCTGGGTAAGAGGCCATCAATTCTAATAAAACAGGAGGAGCCCTCCACTACTCAGATGCCGCCAGGTCTTAAAGTGAGAGGACCAAGGGGGAAGTTCTGGGAAGCAAAGGGAATAGTAACGTATGCAGAAAGGATGGGGAACAGAGAGTGAAGTCGTGGAACAAGCTGGGTCAGTACCAGTACAAAATCAGGAACCAAGAGTGTAGTCAGGATAAACAGGCCGGGGTTCAAACCAGCTGGTAACAGTATAAAGTCAAAATCCAGAAGAGTGGTCTATAACAGGCAAGGGTCAGTCCAGGCAGCAATACAGCAAGGTCAAAACAGGCAAAGGTCAGGAACAGAAAATGAGATGGCAATCACACCCAGGAACTATCAGGAAATAGACCTACCCGGGCAATGAGTCCGTGCAGTGTAGGAGGTTTTATAGGCAAACGAATGGCTTACACAGAAACCCCCTTGTCTGCACTGACGCATTGCTCAACACATTGATCTATTTCCTGATAGCTCCTGGGTGTGATTCTCATCTGACTGTCTGTGGCCAGATTAGTAACAGGTGAGATAAGCCATGCCTACGTGCCTACGTGCCTACTAGCAACTACAAGGGTATCAATAGGAGTGAACTAGTGCCTTCGCCTTCTGCCCACATAAAGCAGCAGCAATGCAGATGGACCAGAAACAACAGGTCTCCAGTTCAACTCCAGGCAGGATATTACACCTTTACCTTCCCCATACTTATCCTCCAATTTCCTCTTCTCTGTACTTACCCTTCCATTTACCCTTCTCTGTACTTTCCCTTCCATTTCGTCTCCTCTGTACTTACCCTTCCATTTACCTTCCTCTTCTTCATTCCCTTTCCCTTCTTCACTTTCATTTCCCCTTCTCCAAACTTACCCTTTTAATTCCCCACCTCTGTACTTACTCTTCCATTTCTAAAATAGGAAATCAGGGCAGGACTACTTGAATGATGCAGTGATCAGCAAATTGTGATCACCTTGTCATAGCCCTACCCTTGACACCAAACAAACTCACTTCTGACATCACACAAACTGCCCCCTGTCATCACTAGGGTTGCCAACTTTTCTGTAAAAAAAATACCAGCCTTCCTATATATTTTTCTTTTTTCCCTATTAATAACATTGGGATCAACCATAATTTTTACCGGCCAGGTGGCAACCCTAGTCATCACCCAAACTGCGCCCGGCATTATCTAACCACCCACCACATAACATCACCCCCACCAGAGATACAAAATCAAAAAGGTAAAAACCCTAGTCTTGGCCCCCAGTTAAAAACAAATTCAAGAGTCACTCCACAATTGGTGATCCATGAGCTCCCCGGTGTATATCAGGAGGCACAGGTGTAGGAAGGAGAGAGGTTGGAGTTCTAGGATTTTCTCCATTATATTAATGTCACTATACACATGGAACTTGCACATTTCATTGTCACTAGGTTTGGCAGTGTGCCGGGGATTGCTGTGCATGAATTGGCAGCCCCCAGACCAAAACCAACACATTTGTATCACTTTACTTTTCTATGAAAAACAAACTGTCACTCCATGCTGTAACTGCCAACTTTTTTGCTCAGATGGAACTGACCTGAACACTAAAGGGTCTAAAGCTCCACCTGGTGTCTGTTTGCATGAGAAATGTTTATTAAATGTTTATTCCCAAGGAAAGGAAAATCTTTGACATTTCATGAAAGGAACATTGTTATGTGTGTATTTTGGCTTGGATTTCTTTAACGTCTGGCTTGTAGCCTCCGCTGACACCAAGTGGCCATTTAACTCCCTCTGTGCACCATTTGCTGCTCCTATTATTGATTGATTGGCCTTTTCTGCACTAGGAAGTGTCATACTGGGGCTTTGCTATGTCTTTTAGTAGTTTAATTCTATTGGGGGGAAACCCATTTTAATTGTAGTTTTTTCTTCCCTATAATGGAAATAGAACATCTTTTATTGAGGCTGAACATGATAGGAAGTTTGTAGATTATAACTTGTATGATAGTAACTAGGTCATAAATAGAGTTGATAATTAATGGTGATAATTGATTCTCCTACACCTACATGAGTCTCTTTCTGACGTCAGTGCAATGTACATTAATATTATATTTATAGAAGCAGGAACTTCAATGTGTTGGGGCACATAATCCCTCCACCTGACTGGGGGGCCCAAAGCCCACCACACTAAGTGACATAGAACTACAATTAGAAACCTTTCTCACATGTTTCCTAAGCAGAAGAACATCAGAGCAGCCTCTTTCTTTCTCCTGACAACTTCCTTGACTACTTGCTGGTCAGACTGGTGGGAAACTGACCAGCAGGTGGCGCTGTTGTAACATAATTCATTCATATTAACAGTACATGTATCCCTTAATATCTTGGAATTAAAAGAAAATAAATAATGAATGTTAATGACAAAAGTGTTTAGAATAGCACAATCATCAATTTTACATTCACTTATTTTAAAAGTTTACTTATCCTTTAAGGCTGAGGCCGTGAGAACTTGACACGGGGCAGCATGCCGTACTGTTTATGGGGAGACAAAATTACTTGCATGGTTACACAGCGTTTTATTTTTTGGTAACGCTTGTATTATTATTAGCTATTATTTATAAAGTACCAGTATATTCTGCACCTTTGTGCAAGAGTTCTTGTCAATTCCTTACATGGGGACCTTAGGATCAAATCAATTTGATTTGACCCACCACCAGAGGGGCCAAAGTGAACAAAAATCTGCTCACTGGGCAAACTCGCTACCTCTTCAGCCTATCAAGAGAAACAACAAAAGTGACCATGAAGAATTTAAAATAAAATATAATAAAAGACTAGGAACGGATAACAGTCAGCAAATAAATGTTTGTTCAATTAGATTCAGTTCAATTTCTTGGGGTAAGGGGAGCAAACCTTTCAATTCCACAGTCTTGCTTTACTAAAGATGGATGACATTTGTATGGAAGAAGTGCAGCTTGGCGGAAAGAAGCCTTGAAATATGCCATCCTTTTAATAATGTTAAATAAATCCAATAATAATTATCTTTATTCCTAAAACCCACCTCAATTGCAAAGTTTTTAACCTAAGAAACGTCTAGGATCCTAGAAGGTTACTGAAGTCCCTGCTGGTGTAGACCAGTTTCATACAGCTCCTGGAAACTGCCTTGCATCCAAAATATCCTTGTATTGCAGCTCTGGAGTTATCATTTGAATACACTGTGCCCGAGTATTAGGCTCAAGATCCATTTTCACCACCCACCCTATGTTCTTCTCCTGCCTAAACTGAAAAGGCTTGATTTTCTCCTTCTTGTCCTGATCCACTCTTACAGGATTCACCCCCTCCAGACATATGTCAGCTAGCTGTTGTCTTCTTTCTCTTAACCTCCTAACTTCAATGTCCATCTTCTCTTTCCCAAATCTCTCTACTTTCTCCCAGAAGGTACTGTTGAAGTAGACATAAAGATACAAGTCTAGGGAATTCCATGCTCGTAACATCTCTTTCTCTCTTTTATCCAGAGGTGTGGAATCATGGCTATTCTGTTTAAAGGTCACCACATCATCAAGGTCCCAGCAAAGCTCTTCCTTCAGAAGGATCATTGATTCATCAAAGTACTCAGAGAGTAGAACTATATGGAAAGCTCTCTGTATCTCCCTGACTCCCGCTTTGGCCACAGATTCTTTGAAAGGGGTGTCAGGATTAAATCCCAGGTCAAACCACTGAAAGTTGCGTGCATATTGGTTTCCTTTCTCTCGTGGTTTGTAGTAGAGGGCAGGTTGAGCCAAGAAGGTCTTAAAGTCGGGGGCTTTCTGAAATGCAGATGACTCTGAGCGATAATAAGAGAAAGAAGACTCTGCTAAGGTCGCTGGATCCCGTAAAATTGTGACGTAGAAGGAGTCTGCAGGCATGAGCATCCTGACCTGGAGAGAAAAATACATTTTAGGAAACATATATTCTAGCACAGTGAGCATATTAGGGCTCATTTACCGATACTCTAGGTGCAAGTGCAATTATTTACTGTATCTCTCTATACACATATGCTGTTTTTACAAAATTCAATCTCAAATCCACATCCATGTAGGGTTACCTACTCTGAAAGATCAGGGATATGGCTTAGACAGAGGATAAAGGTATGGTCTAAGACGATTGTGCTGTGGTGAATTCAGCTCTTTAGGATCAGGGCTACATTCCCTTTGGCAATATTAAGGGTGGGTTGTAAAAGAATGGCTGGTTCCCCATGAACACCTGTGTGTCAAGAGGGTTGTCATTAGTGGAAACCAACCTTTCATTGGCATCTGTTTTATTATTTTCTGCCTCTTTAGGTTATATGCCCATGGTTCAGTGCCCACTATCAGGCACCCCATATCCAGTTATATATACAGAATGACCACAGGAATAATGTCCATAGAGTCAATGTACTTATTCAAATCCATCTTTGTTTCCTTACCTCTGGGAGATTTAAGCGCATATGGTGGCACAAGATATCATACTTTGGCTTCTTAAATTCATTATATCCTTTCACCCTGCTAGCATGGAACAGGCTGGGATAGTTGAACTGATATTTTTGGGGTAGAGCGAATGTCAATGAGTTCCTGTCCCCATAGCGATGTAGCATATTTTGTATGGAGCTTCCACCAGTCTTGTGGGTCTTCAGGAACACTATGTGAGTTTTTGGACGACAAGTTTTTATTGAGGGTGAGGAATGCTGGCGTAGTACAGTGAAAGTCTGAGGTGGGCTACTAAAGAAAGAAAGAAATGTCATGTTTTTATCCTCTAGATAAAGACAAACAACAGGGTATATGAACATGATTAATATTAGAATGGTTCCTTTGACTTTCAAACCACGGCTAAACTCACTTTAACCCCCAATGTCATGACATGTATTAAAAGATACAGATTTAAAAAGTATGAATGAAAAAAGAGATGCCGTATATGTATAAATTTTGAACCATTCCCAGCACAAAAAAATCCAAAAACCTCTAAAAGTCTGAATTGATTTAAAATGGTCCAATTAGCAGCTCCCATTAACTTCTATAGGACCTCACCAACTGTTACTTGGCAATTTTTTTTTTATTAGAGGTCTTTGTGGGTTTTTTTCGAGATTCGTGGAAAAAAAAGAAATTTGATCGATAGTTAACAGGCCCTTTAGTCCCCCCTCTTCTTTAGTTACCGCAAAAAGGGGCAATGTAGCTTTTGAAATACAGTAGAACCCCCATTTTATGTTTTTTCAGGGGACCAGAAAATATGGTGTAAAATCCAGGAAAATGTCAAATCAGGGAAATGTATTTTGCATAATATATAGATGAGACCACAAAACACCAATGTAAAATGAGGGGAAACTTAAAATCAGGGGATGTAAAATGGGGGTTCTACTGTAGCTGCTGCTGATTTTATACTGACAAGAAATACCCACCTATATCTCCCCACCCTTGGAGCCTAGGGGGTAAATTTACTTAGCGCCGAACATTCAATAGCAACCGCTTCGCATCCATCGCTACACTTCGCCAGACGAAAATTCGCTCAGACAACGCTGATTTACTAAAATGCGCAGTTGCGTCCAGGGCGCCGATCCCTGGTGAATTTCACTAGCATTACTTCGGCAATCAAATCAAAGATGCACTAGCGTTCAATTCTGCCTAACGCAACTTTGTTAGAGGTCTTCGCTCAGGCTAATTTGCATACATTCAAATTTAAAGTTGAATGGACATATAAGTTGCAGCAAATACATTACATTCCACAAGTCCAGGGAACCTTAATAAAGAAAATACAGTTGTTATAATGCCCTACACATGAGCCCACTGTATAGTTTATGTTCCATATGTTAGAAAATATATGGGGGAACCCGGTTACCCAAAAACATTTTATGGACTTTTGCAGGCTCACTCTGAAAAAAGGAATAGACGCCAGCGTTTTTTGGACTTTTTCCACTAAAAAATATGATGTAAGTAACAAAATATTTAGGAAGATCTATTCACTCCAATGCACTTCTGGTCTGAGCTGGCGAAGGCAAGTCTGGCAAAAGAAGTAACGTTCAGTAAAATCCGTATCTTAGTGAATTTGTGGAGTAACGTCCATTTGCCAGAGCGAAAATTCGCACCCATTAGTAAATCGGCGAAGTGCCTAAAAGTGGTAATCCTGATGAATCGTTGCCAGCGTTAGTCACTGTGCCCTTTAGTAAATCTGCCCCTAGGTCTTTTATGTAGGGATGCACTGAATCCACTATTTTAAATTCGGCCAAATCCCTAAATCCTTTGTGTAAGATTCGGTGGAATACCTAACCAAGTCCTAATTTGCATATGAAAATTAGGGGCAGGAATGGAAAAAGTGGAAAAAATTCACCTCGTTGTTTTGTGACGAAAAGTCACGTGATTTATCTTTACTGACACTAATTTGCATATGCAAATTAGAATTCAGTTCGGCCAGGCACAAGGTTTCAGCTGAATCAGAATCCTTCTGAAAAAGGCCGAATCCCTTAGTATGGTTTGTTTATGTGATATATTATTATGGAGATCTGTTCAGACATATAGAGCAGCCATGACTTGCTTAAAGATCTATTGACATATGGACAAAGTTCTTGTATGGTCCCATGCTAATGTAAGCCTCCAGCTGAATAGCCATGAATAAGACTTGAGTCAGTTGCCTCTGTCCATAATTACCCATCTAAGGGTTCAAGCACACGGGCAGATTCGGGGAGATTTAGTCTGTCCGTGTGCTTAAACCCTAAAGTTGATAGGCTGGTGGCATTCACTGTTGGTGAGTCCCAAGGGAATTTCTGCTAATAAAGAGATGACATTTTAATTCAAGAATTACGTGCCTTCCGGCTATTATCTTTTTCATTTGGAAACCATTGCAGCTCGTTGAGAGGCACATATACACTGTATAAAGGACTATTCTACTAATGGTTTGAGTGACAAGGCACTTATATTTGTGGTTTGCGGATACTCACATTTTCTGGAAGTGGGTTCCCAGGAGCTGAATCATAAAACCAAGGGCCGTGAATAGTAATAGTATTAACCCAAGGAGTTGTACAGTCACTAACCTCATGGTTCTAGAAAAGAGATGCACCAGAAATATAATGAATGCATTCTAACAATACCATGACCTATAGTATGGAGTAAATGGAAAATGTAGTATATGAAGTGGTAATACACATGGTTCACATACGTTCTGCACATATATCTTTGTTGTGGATGTTCTCTTACATTCCTTGGATACTTTTCCTTTACAAATTCATGCCCCACATGTATAAATGCCCACATGCTGCACCCAGTTACCCAGCGATGATCTCTCTGGCAACACAATTGGTGACAACTATTCATTTGTTTTCCCAAAGCTGTTATTGGCAGGACTGGGTCAGCTGGAAGTACTTTCCAGTGTTTCCTCACTATCCCATATATAACATATGATCCCTGATTAAAGCTGGTAAAAATCCAATCAAGTTATTGGAGGACATCCCACAAGGTGCATCTGATCTTGGAGACATTCCAAGCTAAAGCTGTGGGTGTCTGGTTCATTGGTTGTGGATATGATATAGAAACAATTGTCTCTGTGATAGAACCGTAATGAGTATTAGAGATCATTTATGGAGACCTGATAGGGAAAGACTAAAGAGGAATAGAGAAGGGAGGTGTAAGATTTGTGGTTACCCATTGGAGTGCAGTTGTGGAAAGTTTGCTACGTGTGACAGGAATACTGAGGCAGGGTGGAAAAGTCATTAAATCCACGTATTCTGTTCTGTTTCGAAGTGCCTAAAAGTGTTAACCTTTCCAGCTGCTGACTGGCATTGATTACTTCTGCTAAGCTTTTTATTACACAAGTTTCCCCAAGGCTTTATCCATTAATGATGTCCTTTTAAGATTATAAGTAGTCTTCTTGTTTATAGATCACAAACTTATTTACATCTATACAAATAGCAGCCATTTGGACACCCAGATTGACAATACCCCCCCCCTGTAAAGACGGCGCCTCCTGGGTGGATTCAATTGTCCTACATAATGTTGGCTCTCAGCAGCCATAGACACGTTGCTTCCAATACCAGACTACAATGGAGAAGAAATCACCAGCTCACCCACACCTCTTTTATACTTTTATTTCTGTCATATATTGGGAAGGGACAGACCCACCAGACCAATCAACAGCTGATTTTGATATAAGATGGGGCTAAATACATACACTGTACATACACACAATAGATATACACCTAAATATAATAGTAGGAAGGAAATACTCAATACTAAAAACATTTTGCTATAATATATTACGTAGAAATGCAATGGGGGGCACATACTACAGACAAAGACAGATAACATACACTATAGAAGTGCATTTTGTGCTTAATGCTATGTATTAGAGAAAAGTCTCACCTGTATATGTGCAGGTATAGCGCTAAAGGCTTAGTGTGCTTTGCAATGTATGTGGCTCATAAGCCCTGTATATACACAGGAACACCTGTACCTATGGGTAACAAGAGATGCTTGAAAGATGGCGTGTGTACAAAGCTTTGGTAAACCAGCCCACCCCTGCCCTGATGGATTGACTCATGTGTATATATTTGCTTCCAATAAAGCGTGGCGCTACCTGGTTTCAACTACACAAAATCTATTCTTCCTACCAAAGTTGTGAAAGGAAGGTGGGTGGGTGAGTGAAAGTGCGGCATCAACAGACAAACATCCTCTTTACTTTCCAAGTTAAATATTCAAAACTCACTCTTTTCAACCCATTTGACATTTAGCCACTTTGACTGAATTTATTGCCAATTCTAGAACATTTTATACCGTATATACTCGAGTATAAGCCGTGTTTTTCAGCCCCCAAAATATGCTGAAAAACTCTACCTCGGCTTATACTCGGGTCAAGCACAAAAACGGTCGCCGGCGTCTAAGAATAGTCGCATGCGCCTAAGAATAGTCGCCGGCATCCAAGAATAGTCGCCAGCGTCCAAGAATAGTCTCCAAGAATATTCGCCAGGGTCCAAGAATGGTCGCCGGCACCTCTAATGGGAGCAGAAACCCTAAATTTTTTGATTGAAACTTACCAGAAGCTGCTGCATTTCTCACCCTAGGCTTATACTCGAGTCAATAAGCTTTCCCAGTTTTTGGAGGTAAAATTAGGTACCTTGGCTTATACTCGGGACGGCTTATACTCGAGTATATACGGTAATTGTTTTGGCTTTTTTTTCTTGCAAATTTGTTCTCAGAGTTTGAAACAGGTTTTGTGATGTTGTGATGCAAAGTACAATCCAAACATTGCGCCCTAATGTCCTCACTGTGGGATTTATTTGAAGATATAGAAATGGGATAGGTTCAGTGTCAGACTGGGATGCCAGGGGCCAGAAAATCTTAGGCTAAGGACCCACTTTCTAAACTATTATACCTCCTCTCCTCACTCAACCTCTTTATTTTCCTGGACTTTTTTCTCTACATACTATATTCTATTCTTCCATTATTTAGCCTCTTTGTTCTCAAAGAAATAGGGAATGACCATGAAATAGGCTAAATGGTTAGAAGCAAGAGGCCCACTGACACCTGGACCCACCGGGAGTTTTCCTGGTATTCCGATGGGCCAGTCCGACACTGGATAGGTTCATTGATCGTGGATGTGATATAGAAAAACATGTGCCTATGATAGAGCAGCGATGGGTGATAGAGATAATATATTGAACCCTGATAGGGAAAGAGTGAAGAGGAATAGAGAAGGAGGCCTGGGGCAAGCCGGCTGGGCACCCAAGCTAACCCATCGCACGTGATGTGACAATTCGTGAGGGGAGAGGTGCACCAGAGAAAAGTGCAGTGGGGGAAGAAGCGTTCCGGTCAAGGGGTAGTCAAAAGAAGAGGTACGTGCTTGGTGCCCCCACTTCATTGGGGATGTGTTTTTTCTGCCTAACCCTAGTTCCGGCCCTGTAGAGAAGGGAGGTGTAAGATTTGTGATTACCTGTTGGAAGTGCAGTTGTGGAAAGTTTGCTACATGTGACAGGAAAACTGAGGCAGGGTGGAAAAGTCATTAGATCCATGAATTTGACTGTGTTGTCAAGCAAAACTCAGATTCCAGCCCAAGAAGAAGCCCAAGTAACATGTTAACCTTTCCTGCTGCTGACTGGCATTGATTCCTCCTGTGTAATGTAATTGTTACACTGCACACCTGAAATCTACTCACTCTGCAGTAGTGGTGCTGGTTTTCCATTGACCTGGCACGGTCCCACAGCAACAGTAACTTTTTGTTTACGGATCCGCACACACACGATTTTCTGCAGTGGGGAAAGTGCCCCTTCTTTTTATTTGTTTATATCACCACCAACATCAACGTTTCGGGGGGTACAAACTGATGAGGGGAGGTTGTACCCCCCGAAACATTGATGTTGGTGGTAATATAAACAAATAAAAAGAAGGGGCACTTTCCCCACTGCAGAAAATCGTGTGAGTGCGGATTCGTAAACAAAAAATTTCTATTGATTCCTCCTGCTAAGCTTTGTATTTCACAATAACTCCCCAAGGCTTTATGCAGTAATGATGTGCCTTAGTGCTATTAAGATTATAAGTAGCCTGCATGTTTGTAGATCCCAAATGCAGAACTTTAAATTTATCTATACAAATATCAGCCATTGTGGTCCACAGTGTATATTGTAGCTTTGGAATCATTTATCTGGAGTTATCTGGAGTCATTGAGGTCTGGACTTGTCTAGATAAATGGTCTCTATGTAATCTGGAACAGTGTTCCTTAATCAGTGGCATAACTATAGAGGTAGCAGACCCCACAGTCGCAGGGGGGCCCCAGGGAACAGGGGGCCCCAGATGGTGGTGTCTGTTTCCTCTATAGCTAATAAAAATCCCCCTCCTTCCATGCCGCTGTCTTACTTGCAGCAGGAAGGGATGCGCAAGTCGGGCGGGGTTGGGAATGGGTGGAGGAAGGATCTGGGCGGGGGATGGGATGTGGGTGGGGCAGGGGTGGGAAGTGGGCGGGAGGATGGGGATCGGAGTGCACCGGGCCCCTCTGAAGATTTTTTTTTACAGGGGTGCCCGGTGCACTCTAGTTACGCCACTGGCCTTAATATATATAGTTTTTTCCTTTATAAAAGGAAGAAATAAGAAACTAAAAGAGAAAGGATAAATAATAAGAAACTGAAAAAGAGCAACAAAAAAAGAAAGTTAAAATTAAAAAAGACAAAAGAAAGCATGAAATAAAAGAAAAGAAAGAAATGAAGGAAAGGAAAAAATAAAGAGAGAAATTTGAAGAAAGAAATAGAAACAAATTAAAAAAAGGAAGAGAGAATTGAGAAAAAGGAAAGAAAGCAGAAAGGAGAGGAACAGAACGAAAAAAGAGAGAGTAAATGAGAAAAAGAAAGCATGACTGAAAAAAATAGAGAAAAGAAAAAAGGGGAGAAAGAGACAGAAATAAAGATATTTTACGTATAACAATTGAATTGCAAATAAATGAAGAAAAATTTAATGTGGAGAGTGACTTATAATTATCTTTTCTTTACAGTTATATGTTATTAGTTGTCATTGCATTTATGCTGCTCTGTTTCTGGGATGGTAAAGCTGACACTGTGTTTGTACTGCTTGTGATCTGGAGCTCTAGACAAAAAGTTGACATTGTTGACATCAGCTGCTTTGATAGATTAATACTATGAGCCAACATGAAGTTTGTTTTGTATTTATGCTGCTCTGTGCTTGGAAGGGCATAACATGAAGCTGACTGAAAGTACATTTATACTGCTATGTGTTCTAGGGGCATGGAAGGTGAAGTTGGCAATCCAGTTACTCTTGTTAATAATGCTATCTTGACTTAAACAAGAAGTTGGCACTGCATTGATACTGGTATTTCCCCTTGGGGCATGAAACATGAAGTTTTATATTCTATGCAATCTTTGGACATCAAACATGAAGTTGGCACTGCATTTACACCACTTTGTTTCTGGGCCAATCTGCTTTGTGTTCTGAGGTCATTGGATACAAAGCTGGCATTTATGCTGCTGTCTATTCTGGGGTCATTAAACATCAAACTGACAATGGATTTTACAGCCTCTTCTTTGTATATTCAATTGGTACTGAATATATTCTGCTCTGTGTTTTGGGAGAGAATTAAACATGTATATGTCACTCTGTTTATACAGCTAGTGTGAGTGTGCAGAGTATGAGAAACATTATGATTGTAGTGGGTTAGACCCACTCTGTTAGGGTGTAACAGGGCTGCCATACTTGTCCCAACATTGACTTAGCTACCCATGACCAGCAGTTTACTACCCTTCTTCAGGGCTGAAGTCATGGTATCCATGATAAATAACTGAAGATTGCTGAAGGCGGCACCACAATTATTAAATAAGAATGATGGACCAGATGGGAGAAGGGTTTGTGAAGCACAGTTTTTATGATTACATTGCTCATGGTTAACTGTTTATATTTGCAGGGTTGTTTTATTTTTTAGTGAATTCTTCTTTCTCTTCGTATTTTTTCTTTAACAATTATTTATAAAGTACCAGCATATTCTGCTGAACTGTACAATAAAAGGAAATGCCCATTAAACATATAACGATATAGACATCCTACAGATAACTGTAGGATGACTAATACTTGATGGCGGGTCCTGCTTGTTGTAGGTTACTATCTAAACAATAGTACTAGTTACTATCTAAAGATTGTTAGTCAGTGAACCAGGGAAGAAGCTTCCTTTCAAAAAGGAAATAATGGAACCAGAAAAGGAAGAAATGCTGCCATCTCAGTTTGGACAGTGGTCTTGAATGGAGAGTGTAGGCCAAGAGTCTAAGATACATGGGACTGTAAAACCAGAAGATCCAAGTGTTCCCTTTAGATACAAGAGGTTAACTAGTGAAAGAGTTCCCAGCAGGACTGTGTTCCTGCCAGCTTATTCCAGGGTGGCCACAGAATTTCTACCCCATCTCCAGTCAAACTGGACAAAATATGCGTCTGTCTATATATATATATATATGTATGTTGGGTTACAATTATGCTATTAGTATATGGCTTATTGTGTACCCAGAAAATTCCCTGAACCTATGCATTTATATATTCGTCAACATCCACCACTGCATACTTTTCCTCCTCTGCATGTAGTTGACCACACTGCACCTACTAACACCTGCTGACATGAGTCAATCATGTGGGTAGTCCATGGTCATCACTATGCACACCCACTCATGAATGATGTGGCAGTCAGAGTGGCTGCAGATGCAAGGCACATTAGAAGGCTTCAACTTACACATAGGTTTCCCACCCCCACACTTAGGATCAAATCTGTGGGCAATTATATTCCTTTGGGCAAGGGATGAAAACCTTTCTCATATACAGTCTTGACTTTACTAAGAATGGTAAACGATTTATATTCATGTGAAAGGAGTAAAAATTGGAGGAAAGTAGCCTTGCAAATTATTATCCTTGTATAAGTCTAATGGGTCTAATGTCAAATAAACCCACAAATAATCATATTAATAGGCCTTAATACCCACCTCAGCTGTAGTTTAGTTCTTAGCCTAATACATTTTAAGTAGACTGGAAGCTTTAGTGAGGTCCCTGCTGGCTTAGACCCATTTTACACACCTACTGGAAACTGCTTTGCGTCCAAAATGTTCTTGTAGCGCAGTTCAGGAGTTACCATTTGAATACACCATGCCCGAGTGTTGGGCTCAAGATCCATTTTCACCACCCACCCCATGATCTTCTCCTGCCCAAACTGAAATGGCTTAATGCTATTTTCTTTGATTTCATTTGCTCTCACAGGATCCAAATCTTCTAGGCATATCTCAGCTAGCTGTTGCCTTCTTTCCTTCAACCTTCTAACTTCAAAGTCCATCCTCTCTCTCCCAAATCTCTCTACTTTCTCCCAGAAGGTACGGTTGAAGTAGACATAAAGATACCAGTCTAGTCCATTCCAAGCCCTTAACATCTCTTTCTCTCTTTCTTCCAATGGTGTGGAAGACTCACGGCTATTCAGCTTAAAGTTCACTACATCATCAAGATCCCAGCACAGTTCTTCCTTCAGAAGGACCATTGATTCATCAAAGTACTCGGAGAGTAGGACCAGGTGGAAAACCCTATCTATCTCCCTGACTTCAGCTCTGGCCAGAGATACATTGAATGGAGTGTCAGAGTTCAATCCCAGATCAAACCACTGAAAGTTGCGTGCATAATGGTTTCCATTGTCCCCTGGTTTATAGTAGTAAGAAGGGTGAGCTATAAACTCTGTTAAGTTGGGGGCTTTCTTAAAGGCAGACGACACTGAGTGATAATAAGAGAAAGAAGACTCTATCAAGGTTGCTGGATCTCTTAGAATTGTGAAGTAGAAGGAGTCTGAAGGCATGAGCTTTCTGATCTGGAGAGAAAAATACATTTTAAGTAACATGTATTATGATACACTGACCATTTATGTACCTAATTATATGTATGTACTGTATATATATCCATAGCCTGTAAAGCAAAACCTTATAACAATCGCTTAGCTCCAGTCATCAGTTATAATATGTGCTTACTGATGTTTCTCATGTCACATGAAAACTTGTGTATTAAAAAAAATAATGCATAGTCTACTCTAAAATCTGAGGCTATTAGAAATCATCTTGGACTTCATGCCTAGAAGATATGTTATAGAGATCATGCTTACAAACTGGTACTGATTGTATTCCTGTTTCTCTACATGCAGGATTTGTGCCGGAGTCAGTTGTTTTGTTAGATTTTGTTTGTGCTGAAGTCGATTATGTGAGTTCGATCTAATACATCTGCTATTAAACTACCATTCAGTCAAGGTCTGACCCTGACTCCTGCATGAGGAATCTCTGGTTTCCCAAGAACAGCTTTGTATCCGAATGGTTTTAGGGTTGTTGTCATTACTGGAACCCAACATTGCAGTTTCATTTAACTTTAATTGGTAATGGGGGATTTTAGTAGTAGATTAATGGCATCTATTATGTACGCCATAACCAGTTTTTTATACACAATGTCCATTGGATCGATACCAAGAGGGCCTCAATCTCAAGGAACTTTCAAAAATTTATTTTTGTTTCCTTACCTCTGGGAGATTGAAGCGCATGTGGTGGCACAAGATATCATATGTTGGCTTGTTGAGTTCATCGTATCCTTTCACCATGTTAGCGTTAAATAGACTGGGGTAGCTGAACTGATACTTCTGGGGTAGAGCAAATGTTAATGAATTCCTGTCCCCATAACGGTTTAGCATATTCAGTACGGAGCTTCCAGCAGTCTTGTGGGTCTTCAGGAACACTATGTGAGATTTTGGCTGACACGTTTGTGTTGATGTTGAGGTGAGTGGGTGCAGTACAGTAAAGGTCTGAGGTGAGCTAATGAAGGAATAAATGTTGTGTATCATCCTGTTAATATATAAAGACATATAATGAGTAACAACACAACTGGATTTATGAAAAAGTTTAAAAACCTTAGAATGGGTGATCTGATAGTTAAATACAAGTTCTGTGGCCAAGTGGTCACTTAGAAAAAACCCAAATTCCCCTCTTCTTTACTTTCCCGAAAAAAAAGCTATTAGCTATTTGTGGTTTCCCGATCACTCACCTTTCTTGAAGGTGGCTTCCCAGGAACTGAATAATAAAAACAGTAGCCAGAAGGATTATTAGTCCTTTCAAAAGGATTGGTGGTTGGCACAGCAGTAACCTCATGGTTCTGAAAAGGAGATGAAAGTGCAACAATGTGAGGATGTAAAGTCCAGAAATAAAATATGCCATAGATATGTTGGCATTCTAACAATACCATGACCTATAGTAAGGCACCAATCAGAGCAGATGAAAAATTTAGTATATGACGTGGCAGTACACATTGATCACATATCTTCTGCACTCAAATATCTATTGTGTGGCTGTTCTCATAAAGTCCTTTCATACTTCTAAAAAATAACATCCTATGGTACCCCTGAAAGCTATACTGGACAGGATTGGATCAACTTCAAGTTGCTTCCATGCTTCCTCACTATAACATGTATAACATACATTTAAACCTCCACCTGATTAAAGCTGGGAACAATTCCATAAAGTTATTGAGGAATATCCCATTAAAGCAGTTTTTGTGCCTAATGTGCATCAACTTGGGATTCCTGGCTATCAGTAAGGGTCTCTGCGATGCATTCATCTATTGTAGATATGATATAAAAGCAGTTAAGGATTAAGTAGTATTGAGCAATAAAGATAATTTATTGAGACCTGATGGAGCAATAGTGAAGAGGAATAGAGATGGGAGATTTAAGATTTGTGGTTACGCATTGGAAGTGCAGTAACAGGAAAAGTCTACTTTGCTGCTATGCATAACCCTAATTCCATCAGGAAAATTTGTGTTATCCTTTCCTGCTGCTGACTGGCATTGATTACTCATGATAAACGTTTTATTTTACAAGTCCCCCACAAGGCTTTATCCATTAATGATGTACCTTAGTTCCATTCAGATTAAACGTAGAACATACTGTAGATCCCAAATGCACAAATGTATCTGTACAAATATCAGCCATTTGGACACCCAGATTGACAAGATCTCCCTTAAATGATGACACTTCATTTGTCCGCATCATTTTTTGGAGAGGGGCAGACACTCTAGACCAGGTGTTCCCAACATCTCTTAGCCGTGCACCACAAAAGTTGGGGAACAAGACAAGCATGAAAAAGGTTCCAAGGGGTGCTCAGTAAGGATCCATATTATGTATTAGAAAAAATGCTCTTACCTGGATACCTGCAGGTCTGACTTTGGGTAATGCAATGTATATGGCACATAATCCCTTTATATACACAGTAGCACCTGTACCTATGGGTAGATAGAGATGCTTGAGAGATGATGTTTGTACAAAGCTTTGGTAACCCAGCCCACCCCTGCCCAGTCCTGATTGATTGTCTTTATATATGCTTACAAGAAATCGTGGCACTACCTGCATTGGCTTAAACTAATAGTAAATTCTACCCACCCGTGTTGTAAAACTGCCCTTAATGGGGGGTAGCTGGGTGGGTGGGTAAGATGTGACATCAACACACAACATACCCTTTCCTTTCCAAGTTTAATATCCAGAATCCAGCGTTTCCAAGTTTAATATCCAGAGATCCTCAATCATACTTCTAAATTAATTTGCCATTTAGAAATTTTGAGGGAGCAAATTTGTTGAGGGGCAGACAGTTCGAGAACATTTTGCAAATTTGGGGGGGGGGGGTATTTATTTTTGATTATGCAATTACATCTTTCCTTCCAGCAAAGCAGTCCTGAGCATGTGAGAAAGTTTTGTGAGAACATTTTTGCACTGAGTTTTAAAGCTATGTGTTGGAGGGTACAGGTTTTGCCAAACTTTATTCCAAGTGATTCTCCAGCAGGGTTTTGGACAGCTAAGAGCTGGTCCTTGTCTTTAGTTGTGAAGGGCAGTTGTTTCCCATTCCTGGGTTACAGTATTTCCCAGCTAGTTCAGTATCTGTCCAGAGAGTGTCAGGGTTCTCTATTCTTTAAAAGGGGAAGCCACCATATATTCTCTCTTTTTGGACCATACTTGCTGGAGGAGGTGGTGTGCTGAAGAGCATAGAGTGGAGTTAGGCCTAATTAGATGAAGTTAATGTTAGAAAGTTGTAGCAATAGCTCATTCTAGGAGACAGGCAAGATAAGGATAGTTAGTAGAGCAGCCAGAAGCTCCAATGAGGAGGCCAGTTGGCTAAGTACCATGTGGTGTCACCTGCCAGCGACTTAAGCAATCAGGAGATTTCTGAAGTGAGGTCCCATTTTGAGTTTTGCCTTGCACTGGGAATTGCTTCACCACTTCCATGAGTATTACCTCTGGTGTGTTGTGAATATTACAGCTAAGCAGCAGTAACACGGAAGGGATGAAAGGGTTTGAAGTAATATTTGATATTTTACTTGCCCTTTAAAGCTTCTTACCCAGATTTAATGAAAAAAAATGTAAAATTGTCAAGAAATTGTTCCTACTGTGTGTTTTGTATCCTGGAACTGTATAAAACAAACACTGGCTAATAGATCTGTTTACTGCTAGACCTGGGAATGTAGACAGTTCAGTAGGCTTAGATGTCTCGAACAGATGGTTTTATAACAAGATCCTCGTTTACACTTCTTCTCCATTACCATGCTTAAAATGAACTGGCTGAAATATATCTTTAACATCTTGTCCAGTTATCCAGGATATATGATAAAGTCTAGCAATAGTATTATTTGCTTAGGTTTCAGGAGGCTGCTGATGGTGATGTGTTGGCGTTCTCCTAGCATTGAATACCTGCCTGGAACATCTTGAGGTGTAAGCAGATACAAGTGTTACATTATCACTGTTTCTGATTCAGGTTCCTGACACCCTACTGTGTTATGTGTGTCGAGCATGGACATTCTATACTGGTTTGGAATGTTCCTGGGGCTCTAATCAGTCTTGGATTGAAAGACACCACAACCTTTGTTGTGTGGTTTTTATGTGACCCACACATTACTGCCTTAATGAGATAAATGAGATAAATAATTTTGAAGCCCACCACAGACTGGATAGGAATGTCCCAGATGGTGGCCTCTTCTGCTCTGGATTGGACTGGTGGGTGCAGGGCCCAGGGAATGCTGCCCCAGGCAGTGGGCAAACTACCGGGGCCCACCGGCGGTTCAAGCTCTTACGAATGTGCCTCAATCTCTGCTTCCGGATGGGGGGCCCGGCTGCATAGTCTGCACCTGGGTCCTGTACCAGGTAGTTCTGTTTCTGGCCCCAGAGGCTCCCACACCCCAAGGGGCCCCACCACCTCCAGCCCTACCCCTTCCCCAGAGCGCACATAAATTAAGCTCATTGGGGGAGGAAGATCAGCAGTCTGGAGGAGCGATGGTGTGGACCGGGTCTGGTCTGGCAAGGCCCATCGTGTTTTTTCCCAATGTCCGGCTTGCCCAGTCTACCCAGCTTCTGCTTGGCCCACAGTGGAAGAGGACATGTACACTTTTGAGACTGCACAGCATGTGTGACATAACATTACCTGAGTCCGTACCAATCAATGGCCACATACTGATGAAGGCAATAACTTATCCTTATACACCTTCTTGTATTCCCCAAAGTAAACTATATTTCAGATTTTTAATCTTTTGAAATTTGACTTAATTAATTTAATCGATAAAAAGAGATATTGACAATAGTTTTGATAATCTTTGTTACTTTAACATCATTTGAACATTTCCACAAAATATTTACCCTAGGACTAGGAATTCTGTCCCAACATGCTCTTCAGTCCATAACAGCCCCCTTTGACCCCTAAGGACAGAGTGTTAGAAAGGGTTTCTTGGTTGCCAACAAGGACTTCTTGCATGAGATTCCTGATTCACCCATCTGGCCTAATGGTAACAAGAGAAATAAAGTCATACAGAAATATTATGTACACATGCACAACACATTAAATAAGCCATCTTAGCAATGTGTTCCATTTTTTTATCATGAACCGCCATTTTAAATACCAGCCACAGATAGATGAGATCAATAGTTGTGTGCTGTCTTAGACCTTTTTGGGCCAACAGTAGTTAAAGTGCCATAGTCAGAAAGCACACGTGTTGCCTTTAAGGTTGTGGGTGGTACCCAGATGCCCATTTTTGCCACCCACAGACAAAGAAGGAGACAATTTTCAGCTGTCTATACAGTATACTCAGTGGTGGGCCTTTTAGGGTCAACAGTAGATAAAGTGCTATAGTAGAAAACCACACTTGCTCTTCCAGGTGTTATTTGAAAGAGCACCACTGGATGTTAATGTGAGAAGAAAGCTGGAGTGATCATGTGGTTATTAAAATAGTGTGTCTTGTTGACCCATTGTATCATGTAGCAGCATGTGTAAGTTCTGAAGGAGTGGATCAAGTGGGTGAAGAGTTATTGGCCACTAGGGGTTTGAACTTGAGGGTAGGGACACAGATTTGAGACCTACTTATGGCTAATGGTTGGAAAAAGGTGCAGTTCCCTAATATACCTGTTGGTGCCCACCAGATTAGAGCCACTGATAGAATCATAGGACTGCTCCTAGGTACCAGGTGGGAGACAGGGTTTCACTATCTAAAAATGTCCAATTCCAGGTTCCCTCTGCCCAGTTACAACCAAAGTTTATTGGTCCATAATAAATTCTTGAAACCTTTTGTCAAAAAGGGTAATGTTTTTGATATTTCTTTGTTAAGCTGCTCCAAACCACCACCTGCAGGATCCAATGCACCCCCCCTCCCCCGACCTTGGGGCAGATTCACTTCAGGGCGAAACACTAGCGATA
Source organism: Xenopus laevis (assembly GCF_017654675.1). Classification (NCBI taxonomy): domain Eukaryota; kingdom Metazoa; phylum Chordata; class Amphibia; order Anura; family Pipidae; genus Xenopus; species Xenopus laevis. The sequence continues at coordinate 127,332,347 of NC_054376.1, forward strand.
TTTTGACAGAAATCCCATCTTTAGGGACATCGCCAATTTACTAATAGGCATAGAGGACAATATGCTAGAGAGACCGTCACTCTATCGCCAGACGACTTACTCTGCAAATTCACTAAGATGCTAATTTTACAGAACGTTTCCTCTTTCGTCAGAGTTTCCTTCGCCACCTCAGACCAGGCGAACTGCTAAAATGAACTAACATCTTCCTCAATGTTATGTCACTTATATCATATCCTGCATGCCGGAAACGCATTAAAGGAGAACTAAACCCTAAAAATGAATATGACTAAAAATGTCCTATTTTATATAGTGAACTTATTGCACGAGGCTAAAGTTTGAGCTTGTCAATAGCAGCAATGATCCAGGACTTCAAACTTGTCACAGGGGGTCACCATCTTGGAAAGTGTCTGTGACACTCACATGCTCAGTGGGCTCTGATTGGCTGTTGAGAAGCTAAGCTTAGGGCTCGTCACTAATTATCCAGCAGAAAATTAGCATCCCTGGCTGTAATATAAGCTGGTGCTACAGGTTTGCTGATTATTAAATTCTGATGCTAATTGCACTGGTTTCTGTGCTGCCATGTAGTAATTATGTGTATTAATTACTAATCAGCCTTATATTGTGACATTTCTATTCTATGTGTACTGTATATTGTGAGTGGCTCCCTAAGCTCAGTAAGTGACAGCAGCACAGAGCATGTGCAGTGAATCAGCAGAAAAGAAGATGGGGAGCTACTGGGGCATCTTTGGAGACACAGATCTTTACTGCTAAAGGGCTGTGGTTGCCTTGGGCTGGTACAGAAGCACAAAACATAGTGTAAAACATTTCTAGCCTACCACTCTAGTTCTCCTTTAAAGTTGTAAAAATGCTGGCGACTTGACCTTTTTTTTAAGCGGGATTGCCTGCAAAAGTCCTAGCTATTAAACTTTAAATATTTTTCCCCAGACATTTGAGGGGCATGGAACATTCATTTTCGGATGGGCTCATGTGCAGGACATTAGAGGATCTCTTTTGTCTTTATTCAGGTTCCTTGGACACTTCAAGCATTTGCACCAACATCTCTAATAAAGACGTCCATACGACTTTAATGTACCCGCCCTATTCAAATTGACCCAAGCGTAAGAGGACTAATGAAGTTTGGCTATGCAGAATCAATCATTGGGTCATTTCACTTTGAAACAGATCAATTCAGTTCTCAAGCTAGCTTGGTCATATCACCTTGACCTTGAGGAAGAACCATCCCGTTTGTTATCTGAGCAGTTCTTTGTTTTTCTGTGCTGTGAAGAGATATCTCTGTGCTATCGATTATCAATTGTAACGCCCTTTTATGACTGTGAACTTCCACGACAATCAATGCACATTCCTGGTCTCCTTTTTTCGCCTGTAATTTCGCATCTATACAAGTGTGTGTATTTTAAAAAACAGGGTTTTATTAGTTACAATGTTTTGATAACTTACATGCATTTTCTTTTAGAATTCAGGAGCCCTGGCTGGATAAGATGCTCAGTAATAGTAAAGAAACTAAGGAGCCAACTTAAGAACATGCGGAGAACATTGGTTTCTCTGATTTTGACTTTTTCAACAATGATATTTTTCTCATAGATTTATTTGTAATTATCAATTGCCCAAACCATAAAACCCATGAATAGAAATGTACACCAAATAAAAACTGTCAAGGTCATGTAGAAGTCAACAGTAGCTGCCCTTCTTTTCATTTGGACTTTCATTCGTGGTGTTAGAAGTTTCCGTTGATCCATCGTTCATTTGTTCACAAAAAATTGGAGATTTTTGGATTTTCTTTTTCTGAACACTCAGAGGCTTTTTCCCTTCTTGCTTTTTAGAGTAAAATCTTTTAATTCCTTTCATGACATCCATGGTTTTAGAGAATAGAAGTCTAATCGTGGTTTCAAAAAGCTCTAACACCACTAAAATTCAACTTTTAATAAATGATCCTCCCTGAAAATGTATAGATCCTACACCAATTATTAAAGTCCTGAAAAGGAGTCATTGCCCAATGTGTGCAATAGAAGATCACCCAATTTAGAGATAGAGATGGTTCTGAATGGCCATGGGGAAAAAGTCCAGCCCCAGAATTATTCCAGCAAAGGGCAAATCAAACGTTAAAGAAACTTCCATATTGATGTTGATGGTGACAGCCTGGATTTTACCACCCGGGATCACAATCTTAAATTGATTCAGTTCCTGGAAAAATGAAGACAGAAAAAGGCATTAAATGCAGCCTGGAAAAATGTAAGCTTAAAATGACTGAAATGCCATGTACATAGGGCATCTGTGACATGACGTGGCTTAAAAGTGGAGTTAGAAAAACTAAGGACTATACAGAAAATGCCTGGTCCATGCATCCACTCCCAAATACTATAACCTTTCTCCAGCAGTGGAAATACAATGTGCCTTGAAGCTGCACTGATGCAGGAATAAACAACTTGTAAACATTTGCAAGCAGAACTATGAACAACGCCAGAGTATGGTTATGGTCAGACTGAGGAAGAACTTTTGGCTGGAGAATTGGTTATGGAGATTTTCCATCAGTACACATATGGAAGACAGTGTATTCCATATACCAGTGTATTCCATATTCCAGTGTATTCCAATCAGTAAACTGCACCCGAGGAAGGACCCGTGTGGTCCGAAACATGTAGTGATTCAATAAAACGACACCAAAAGATTCAAAAGGCTCTCCAGTTGTCCTGTTCATATATGTTACAATTTTGGAGGTGGCTACTCTTTCTACTGTTTAAGAGCCAAATTAACACACATCTAACGAGTTGTGGACCCAGCAGGAAAACCCAAAATCGACATTATTCCAATCAGAAGCCTCTAGAGACCATTACAAAGAAGCCTCTAGTACAGGGGTGAGCCACATTCAAATGTGAAAGCAGTTGAGGAGCAACACAAGCATGAAAAATGTCCCTCTGGGTACCAAATAAGGACTGTGGTTGGCTATTTGGTAGCCTCTATGTGGACTGTCAGCCTACAGGAGGCTCTTTTTAGCCTCCAAGACAGGAATTCAAAAATGAGCACTTGCTTTGAGGCCACTAGGAGCAACATCCAAGGAGTTGGTGATCAACATATTGTTCACAAGCAACTGGTTGATGATCACTGCTCTAGTAAATGCTCCAAATTGACTGTGACATTGATTCTGTCCTGGCAAAGATTTCCTCTTTGCAGATCCTCTAAGCAGGGCCGACCTTCCTAACTCACATGAAGATGACGAGGACATAGAAACCATCAGCCGACAAGTAAAGATAGGTTTAAAGAGATACAAACATGCACAGAACATGATTCCACAATGCAGATTCTAAAAACTACCATTTTACAGGGTTGGTCAAAATACAAACAATACTCAACAATACAAACTCCTGTAGAAATATCTCAATTTTTTCACATCACGGATGAAGTGTCAATACACTAGGGCATAATATTCTAGATCTAAAGAGTGGTCATACCAGAGAGAGTCTTAGAAGAGACATCATGGAGATGGTACACACCTCTCATGTAGGCATAGAAGGGCTCTACATTGGCATAGGCATGTGTGTATTGGACTTGTGTCAATGTATTTAAGAAATACTTTGACCCAATGCTTGGGCAGTCATCTAGTCATCCAGAAACAAAAGAGCAGATGTGCTTATTAATAACTAAGAAACTTTTGAACCCCAAGCTTTCTGATAACATCAAGTCCAAACTAAAATTGAATCATAATTGTCAAGCACAGTACTCCCATCACATCAGCATACACATCACCTCTACAGAAAAACTATAGATTTTTGGTTCAACCACTGGCTGAAAACAGTTCCACTAGTTTAACACTAGTTATAACAGAGGAAGGAGAGGAGTTGGGAAGAAATCATAGACAGATACTGAAGACTGGAGAACCTGATGACTGGATACCACTCAGACCACTTGATGAAGATCAAACTAGGTCATCAACAGACACTCCAACAGTAGATTCTCAAGGACAGTTGGAAGATGAGGAGAGCAAGAAAATCATAATAGACAATGATTTGTTCTCAGAAGAAGAGCATTTACCTCTGTGCCTACAGGCTCCTGAGTTGGAAATCCAGCCCTAGGCAGGTGCGAGGGAGTGGGTTGGATTATTGGTTCTTTATTGGGCCCCTCTGTTTGCACAATCAAATAACAAGTCTAGACACTAAAGGGTTCAGTTTACGAATCCAAGTGTAAGTTCATTTTTGGACAGTTTGCTGTTTTTTACCCAGAATGTAGAAACAGCGTGTACTTTTATAGGCACTGGTGCTGCCCATATAGACCCAGCCGGCAGTGGGAACCCTGGGTACCACCAACTAGAAGGTTCCCCTCTGCCAATGGCACATTTGCTTGGTGCTTGTTGCCATAATGGGCAATTGCAAGGAACATGTTTATGCACTGATTAATGTGTGAGCATCTATAGATGCGTGACCACAACTGAGGTCATAAATAAGCCTGTAAGTGTGTCAGTGTAAACTACCAACCCCTAGCTAGTCCGAAACTTACACATTTGTATCACCAGTTTTCTATAACAAGGAACAACTTAAAATGGAAGATTTAGGGATAAAAAAAAAATGAACTGCTGTATATATTTGTTATTACAAGTTCACTAATGGAAAACCTTCTATTGGTCGTCTCCTAAACAAAATATCCACCTTCCTCCTCTGCTTTGACATTTGTATGTTTGATAATTGCATGCTTCTGTCTTACAGCTCTGGGAGATATGATGGTACTGTATAAACAGTGGTGGAACTGGGCCCCTGTGAAGATTTTTTTTAGGTGCACTCCAATCCCTATCCTCCCTCCCACTTCCTGTCCCGCCTCTGCCCACCCACATCCCGCCCCTGTCCCTTCTCCTTCCCTTCATCCATTTCCTGCCCTTGTTGGAGGGATTGTATATAGGTAATGATATTATCTTATAGTATTTGTACCTGGATAGAGAACTGGCTAAAAGATAGACTACAAAGAGTGGTGGTAAATGGAACATTTTCTAATTGGACCAGTGTTGTTAGTGGAGTACCGCAGGGCTCTGTACTAGGTCCCTTGCTTTTCAACTTGTTTATTAATGACCTGGAGGTGGCCATTGAAAGTACTGTTTCTATTTTTACTGAGCAGTGAGCAATCGCCATGTTTTTTTCCCACAATGCAGTTGTTTTCCCAGAATTTCAGCATGATTGCTGTTGCATGGGGGGCACTGTGCCAACCACAATTGTGTCCGATTTGGACAAAACTAACGCAACTTGTGCTTTGGTTTCAAATCAGACGCAATTGTGAAGAACTTCATCTGGTCTCACGTTAGTGACGTCTGGGCCCAATTCATTAGCCCTTAGTGCCCTGGGCTTATTGATGCTGGGCACAAAGGGAACCTGGGACTGCGATCTGGTCAAGAGGTGCTCTCAGGCATTAAACATGAATCTGTGAGTGTGAGTGTGCACTATAGAGCCTGGGAGGCCTGTTAGTTGCAGTTGTAGTGTGTCAGACCCAACCTGAATCTTTTCTAAGGCAGCAAACTGGAAAATGAGGTTCAATGTTGATAAATGCAGGTTATGCACTTTGGCAAAAATAATATAAATGCAAGTTATACACTAAATGGCAATGTGTTGGGAGTTTCCTTAAATGAAAAGGATCTAGGGGTCTTTGTAGATAACAAGTTGTCTAATTCTGGGCAGTGTCATTCTGTGGCTACTAAAGCAAATAAAGTTCTTGTATAAAAAGGGCATTAACTCAAGGGATGAAACATAATTGTGTCTCTTTATAGGTCCCTGGTGAGGCCTCATCTGGAGTATGGGGGCAGTTTTGGACTCCAGTCCTTAAGAGGGATATAAATGAGCTGGAGAGAGTGCAGAGACTAAGTGCAACTAAACTGGTTAGAGGGAGGGAAGAGTTAAATTATGAGGGGAGACTGACAAGGTTGGGGTTGTTTTCTCTGGAAAAAAGGCGCTTGTGAGGGGACATGATTAGACTTTACAAGTACATTAGAGGACATTATAGACAAATAGCAGGGGACCTTTTTACCCATAAAGAGAATCACGTACCAGAGGCCTCCCCTTCAGACTAGAGGAAAAGAAGTTTCATTTAAAGGAACAGAGTAGGGGGTTCATCACAGTGAGGACAGTGAGGTTGGGGAATGCACTGCCGGGTGATGTTGTGATGCTGATTCAGTTAATGACTATAAGAGGGACTTGGATGATTTTTTGGACAGACATAATATCAAAGGCTATTGTGATACTAAACTCTATAGTTAGTATAGATATGGGTATATATAATTTAATTAAAAGTAGGGAGGGGTGTGTGTATGGGGCTGGGTTTTCATTTGGAGGGGTTGAACTTGATGGACTTTTTTTTTCAACCCGATTTAACAATGTAACTTTAACTATGACATGTGCGCCTCTGTTAGGGTGTAGCAGGGCTGCCATCAGGGCCTGGACTAAGAGTAGACATAAGAGGAACCTGCAATGATGGGGTGGCACTGGGCAGGTACCATTTGAAGTGTCTTATGTTTACACCTAGTCCGGATTCACTTGCTCCCTCTGTCACTCTCTTTCCTCTTGTAAAGGGCAAGGTGGCTGGCTGGGTTGCCTAGAGCTCCCGGTTGGCTTGCCTTGCCCCTGGCTGCCCTACATAACCTGACATTGACCTAACCAAATCCGCATCTTAGTGCCTTTATGCAGGGCTGAAGTAATGGCATCTATTCCCAGAAAGTCTCATTTAGGTGTGCAGATACAATGGGCAATTTGTGCTTTTTCCTGCAGTGAGTTGCACATTTTTGTTACTGGTACTTGCATCGCACTTTATACGCTTACTTATAGCTGAGCACATTGGCAATTAGTCCTTCCATTCCTAACTGTGTGTTTGACGCACAACACAGTGCAAATCCTGGAGCTACCAAAAAACTACCATCTCCTCCTGACCTGGCGGCAGCTCCAGGGTTCCCTCAGCACCTTGGACAATGCAGACTTGCTCCTAAAATATCAAGTGAACACGTCAGTCACACACCGAACAATGGAACTAACTTGAGCAAACACCAGAACTGGTGCAAAAATATACGGCAAACTGCGTCCAGCGACGCACACATGCAATTGAGTCCATTTTGCTTGGGGGGGGGCAGGGCATGGTGATTGCAACTGCAAGTGCACCCTATATTTGTAAAGATTTGTGACGGAGGCCCTACTCCTATAAGATTGATGGCAACTCTCACGGGTTTAGGGGACACAGGTTTTTGTTCCATTCTCTGAATTATATTTGATGTTTTTGTCATGACGAGAACAGATGAGATTACGACACCAGTTTTGTCTCTTTCCTTTATTTCTATATTTCTCTTTATTTTCCTTCTTCTTATTATTTTTAACAAGTATTCCTACATCACTAATACATTTTGCTGTACAACTGAAGGGGATACACATCTAAATTAATCCAGACACTCTACACATTGTAATACAACAGCTGAAACATGAGTAGAGTTGCCCCCGTCCAGTTTTGAATGGCACAACCCAGTTTTTCAAGGGACTCTCCAGACAAATTGGGCTACTAATTTAAAGCCCAGGTGGGTTTTGAAAGTACAAACTAGCCAAGGTGCGGATTGGGGCTACTTTTTAGGCCTTTGGCTGGTTTGTACTTTGGAAAGCAGCCAAAGTTTTTGTGCCAAGCCTGCGTCTCCCAATGCATGTTGGGCAATGTAGTTTTTGTTTAACAATTTGCTGACTGCCAAGTTTAATGTAAGACTACAATACCCAGCATGCAATAGGACTGAATTGCGTAGAAGTCGGGAGTTCCTCAATTTCAGATAATTTGGGGGCAAAAATCTGCTGGCCACCAAAATGTCTAGAGGTCGACCTGTTTTACCAATATTTATTGAAATTGTATCTGTATTAGGGCCTTATGGGTCCCCTATACCTCCTGCCCCCCCCCCGGTAGTTACCCCCCTGGTGCCAGGCGAATCTGTCCCATTTTGCTTCATGAAAATTTTTTAAAAAGGAGTTTTTTTACATTTATTCATTTACTTTCTAGACTTTTTTTTCACTGCACATATTGTGCTATTTTTCGGCTACTTTTGAAGTGCCTTTGGGCTGGTTTTGTAGATGACTTTGACTGGTTTTGAAAATTAGACCTGAAAACCCCTGTCTCCAGTTCACAACTTTCCGCCTGGTTTTCAACATTCTGAAATTCACCCAATGCCCAGTCATAGACCCGTCCCTTTGCCGGGGTTTTATCCACCAGTAAAGAAAGCAACCCTATATATGTGCTATAGAGGGCCCTGCTCATTAGAGCTTACAATCTAAATGGAGATTGTGAGTTAATGGACATGGTTCTGCTGCCCTAGTACAGGTATAGAATCCATTATCCAAAATGCTTGGGACCCAGGGCTTTCTGGATCTGTCATTTGGATCAGGTGGTTCACCTTTAAGTTAACTTTAATATGTTATAGAATGGATAATTCTAAGCAGAGTTTCAATTGATCAACATTTTTTATTTTCTGTCGTTTTAAAATTATTTCCTTTCTTTTTCTGACTCTTTCCAGAGATGGGGTCGCTGACCCCATCTAAAAAACGAATGCTCTGTAAGGCTACACATTTATTGTTATTGTTACTTTTTATTGCTCATCTTTCTGTTCAGGTGTCTCCTATTCATATCCCAGTCTCTTATTCAAATCAAGGTATGGTTGCTAGGGGAATTAGGTCCCTAGCAACCAAATGGCTGTAATGGCAAACTGGAGAGCCACTGAATAAAAAGCTAAATAACTCAAAAACCACAAATAATAAAAAAATTAAAACCAATTGCAAATTGTGTCAGAATATCACTCTGTACATCATACTAACAGTTAATTTAAAAGTGAACAATCCCTTTAAGTTTGTTAAAAATTCTTTAAAAAGTTAAATTAACTCAATAGCATTGTCTTGCCCCCAATATGGATTCATGGAGCTTAGTGGCCATCAGGTACCTCATACACACCCTCTAGTGAATGATGAGTTACATCAATAGGCTTAACGTCTCTTTTGTTTTCCACTTGCACATAGAGTTGCCACCTGGGCACTGATAATGACATCTGAGGGCAGTAATGGGATCAAGCCTCAGTCTCTCCCGCAATCTCCACTTTACTAAAGGTGGGTCACATTTATGTGAAAGGAGTGCAGCTTGGAGGAAAGTAGCCTTGAAATAAACCATCCTTGTATAAGTCTTATGGGTCTGATGTTCCATAAGCCCAACAATAATCACATCAACATTCCTAAAATCCACCTCAATTGCAAAGTTCCAAAAAAGTTCTAGGGCCGAAGGAGTTTCGCTGAAGTCCCTGTTGGCTTAGACCCATTTCTTACACTTCCAGGAAACTGCTTTGCATCCAAAATGTTCTTGTAGCGCAGTTCAGGAGTTATCATTTGAACACACCATGCCCGAGTGTTGGGCTCAAGATCCATTTTCACCACCCACCCCATGATCTTCTCCTGCCCAAACTGAAATGGCTTAATGCCGTTTTCTTTTATTTCATTCCCTCTTACAGGATCCAAGTCTTCTAGGCATATCTCAGCTAGCTGTTGTCTTCTTTCTCTCAACCTCCTAACTTCAATGTACATCCTTTCTCTCCCAAATCTCTCTACTTTCTCCCAGAAGGTACGGTTGAAGTAGACATAAAGATACAAGTCTAGTGCATTCCAAGCCCATAACATCTCTTTCTCTTTTTCTTTCAGTGGTGTAGAAGACTCACGGCTATTCAGCTTAAAGTTCACCACGTCATCAAGATCCCAGCAAAGTTCCTCCTTCAGAAGGACCATCGATTCATCAAAGTACTCGGAGAGTAGGACCAGGTGGAAAACCCTATCTATCTCCCTGACTTCTGCTCTGGCCAGAGATTCATTGAATGGAGTGTCAGGGTCCAGTCCCAGGTCAAACCACTGAAAGTTGCGTGCATGTTGGTTTCCTTTCTCCCCTGGTTTGTAGAAGTATAAAGGGTGAGCTATAAACTCTGTTAAGTTGGGGGCTCTCTTAAAGACACGTGACACTGAGTGATAATAAGAGAAAGAAGACTCTGCCAAGGTCGCTGGTTCCCTTAGAATTGTGAAGTAGAAGGAGTCTGAAGGCATGAGCTTTCTGATCTGGAGACAATAATACATTTTAATACATTTTAAGTAACATATATCATGACATACTGACAATAGTTGGGCTCAATTACTTATGTCCCACAGACAAGTGCAACTATCTTTACATCTATCTATCTGTCATCTACATATCTATCTGTCATTTATCTATCAATCATCTATCTATCTATCAATCATCTATCATTTATCTATCATCTATCTATCTGTCTATCATCTATCTATCTATCTGTCTATCATCTATCTATCTATCTAAAATCCATAGCCTGTAAAACATAACCTTATAATATGAGTTTATTGTGGCCTTCGGGTATATCAGATGATTGATTAGCAGTTATGATAGCAACTCACTGATGTCACATGAAAATGTGTGTATTATAAAACTTAATGTACCACCTTTTTTTTAAAATTTGAGGATATAAGAAGTCACCTTTAACTTCATAACCTATATAAAAGCACTGAACCCATGGAGCTCCTCAGTGGCTTCTAGTTTCCCTTTAGTTTATGAAGTGAGTGGGGGAGAATATTATGTAAAATATTTCAAAAAAATCTATTGTTCTGTACACCAATTCACCCCATTGTATTTTTCCAAAATGCAATCTTCTATGGCTTTACCAATTTACTATGATCCCTTTTGGCCTACAAGGATCCCCTGTACCCTTCAGAGGCTCATTGATCAAGTGCTAAGCCCTCATGCAGATCATGCAGACCTCAGTTCCAAAGGCAAAAACTCAGGTGTGGTTCTTTTTGGGGTTCACTGACTACTAGAGGCACTTTATTCCCCATGACTCTACAATCACTACACCACTCAAAGACCTGACAAAGAAAAGTTCCCCAACAAGGCAGTCTGGTCACAAAAGCATCAAAGGACTTTTGATCAGGTTGAAAACTGTTTGTCAAGATCTCCAACTTTAACAAATCTGGATATTACAAAATTATTTGCTCTTTGGTCAGATGCCTCAGAGATTGGCCTGGGGCAGTGTTATAGTAAGTCTTAAATCGGGATGAGCATCGAAGAGTTGCAGTGTTGGATTTCAGCCACGGGAAGGCAGGGTCTCCTGCAAACTAGGGAGGTATGTATCTTAGAGGAAAGCTACAGGAAGACCGACTGGTTCTGATTAGCCCCCTTTGCTTAAATCCCTTTAATAAAGTCAAATTTTAGTTACATAGCCACGATCAGTACCCCATATTTATTCATACACAATAACCACTGGATCGATACCAACAGCTTCTCACCTTCAAAGAACTTGTAGAAATTCCTTTTTGTTTCCTTACCTCTGGGAGATTGAAGCGCATGTGATGGCACAAGATATCATACGTTGGCTTGTTGAGTTCATCGTATCCTCTCACCATGTTGGCGTTGAACAGACTGGGGTAGTTGAACTGATGCTTCTGGGGTAGAGCAAATGTTAGTGAATTCCTGTCCCCATAACGGTTTAGCATATTCAGTACGGTGCTTCCGGCAGTCTTGTGGGTCTTCAGGAACACTATGTGAGATTTTGGCTGACACGTTTGTGTTGAGGGTGAAAAGAGGGGGTGCTCTGCAGTGAAGGCCTGGGAGGGGCTAGTAAAGAAATAAATGTCATGTATCATCCCCTAGATATATAAAGACATATAATGAGTAAAACCAAAACTGGATATATGAAATTGTTTAACAACATTAGAATGAGTCCTCTGGTTAATTCTAGAACCCCTTATCTGTACTCCACAAAAGGGGGCTATTTAGCTTTTCTATAGCTGCTGCCAATCCTTGTACAACATCAAGAAATGGCAAAGCATAAATCATTCAAGCACAGGATACACAGTAGATAACAGATAAGTACTACTATAGTTTATATAAACAAGCTGTTGTGTAGCCATGGGGGCAGCCATTCAAGCACAGGATACACAGTAGATAACAGATAAGTACTACTATAGTTTATATAAACAAGCTACTGTGTAGCCATGGGGGCAGCCATTCAAGCACAGGATACACAGTAGATAACAGATAAGTACTACTATAGTTTATATACACAAGCTGCTGTGTAGCCATGGGGGCAGCCATTGAAGCACAGGATACACAGTAGATAACAGATAAGTACTACTATAGTTTATATATACAAGCTGCTGTGTAGCCATGGGGGCAGCCATTCAAGCACAGGATACACAGTAGATAACAGATAGTACTACTATAGTTTATAGAAACAAGCTGCTGTGTAGCCATGGGGGCAGCCATTGAAGCACAGGATACACAGTAGATAACAGATAAGTACTACTATAGTTTATATAAACAAGCTGCTGTGTAGCCATGGGGGCAGCCATTCAAGCACAGGATACACAGTAGATAACAGATACGTACTACTATAGTTTATAGAAACAAGCTGCTGTGTAGCCATGGGGGCAGCAATTCAAGCACAGGATACACAGTAGATAACAGATAAGTACTACTATAGTTTATATAAACAAGCTGCTGTGTAGCCATGGGGGCAGACATTCAAGCACAGGATACACAGTAGATAACAGATAAGTACTACTATAGTTTATATAAACAAGCTGCTGTGTAGCCATGGGGGCGGCCATTCAAGCACAGGATACACAGTAGATAACAGATAAGTACTACTATAGTTTATATAAACAAGCTGCTGTGTAGCCATGGGGGCAGCCATTCAAGCACAGGATACACAGTAGATAACAGATAAGTACTACTATAGTTTATATAAACAAGCTGCTGTGTAGCCATGGGGGCAGCCATTCAAGCACAGGATACACAGTGTTTGTGTTTGGTGTTAGTGTTCCTTTAAATAAATAGGCTTCCAAGCCTCCAGCTGAACAGTAAATAATAAGAATGAAGGTGGCCATAGATGCTACAATTACAATCTTTCCCATGAACATTGCTTGTAAGAAAGATCTTTCATCCACTCTATGTTAAGAGCTGAATCGTCAGATATGCAGGTAAAAACCAAAAGAATTCTTTAACTCTACCTGACAATTCAGCATTAACAGTTATAACGTTCATGCACAACATTTTCAGTTCTGCTCAATAGACAACACGACTGATACCCAAGACTTTTTACTGAGATCGGTTGCCTTGTCTCCCACCACACACACAGAAACATTGATTATCATACGAAAGATCTGTTATACTATAATATTGGCCACCTTAAGAGGTAGGTGAGTTGTACAGTATCTGTCCACAATTACTTATGTAAAGGTGCTCGGCTGAAGGCATCACCGTTGATAAGTCCCAATGACATACATCAAGGCATCCATCAGGTTATAGAGTTCAGGTTTTTAAGATCACTCACCTTTTCTGCCTATGTCTGCCCAGCAACTGAGTCATTAAACCAAAGGCAAAAATGACTAATAGTCTTTTCCAGTAGATTGGAGAGATATGAAGAAACCTCATGGTTCTGGAAAGAAGATGAGAGTGCACGAATGTGAGGTTGTTAAGCACCCAAAATATCATGTTCCACATATACACTGGCCTTCTAACAAAGCCATGACCCATAGTAAGGCACCAATAGGAGCAAATGATGTAGTTGTACAACAGGTTACGTATGCCCCGCACTTATTTATTTTCTTCGTGGCTGTTCTCATTAATTCCTTTTGAAACTTTTTTAAAAAATGACATTCTTTTCACAAATTCATGCCCCACATTTATAACTGCCTACAAATTCCATCCAGTTCCCAAGAGTTGACGTCTCTGGCAACATAACTGGTGACAAAGCTTTACCTAAAGTAACTCCTGTCCTACATACAACCTGTGGTTTGGCCAAGATTGGATCAGCTTCAAGGATTTTCCAATGTTTTCCCATTATACTGTGTTTAACACTGGGACCTGTTCTGTAAGGCTATTGGAGGATATCCCATTTGGGCAGTTTATGCACCGATCAACTTGGGATGAGTTCCAAGCCAAAGCTATGAGTCTCTAGGAAAGGTTCAGGCCAACCCTTTTGAAAAAAAAAAATCACAAAAGTGGTATAAAGGTGATCCCTTTATTGGATAACTAATATAATCATAACAAGCTTTCAGAACATTTTAGTTCCTTTTTCAAGCTGATTACACTGAAGCTGTGGTTTTCTCTGGTATATATACAACATTCAGCTCATAGGTCACATGACCAACAAAAAGGAATATCAATGTGTGTGTGAGGTGTAAAGTCATTTACGAGGGGATCTGCAAGAGACAAGCAGATAAGGTACAAGATAATGTGGGTCAAAGAGGCTGAGTATAATTTAGGGCTGAATTATTGGAGTGTAGAGTCAAAGGAATTCCATATGATCTTAGTCCATATCCAGACATGTTGGTATTTGTGATCTGGTTCAGTCCTTTCTTAGTCCATATAATTAGCCAGAAATCCAAGGCCCAGGTTTAGTCCATTCTTCTGAGAATTGAACGTTTCCATTAATTTGTATTCACACACTTTTCTTTCATTATCTGTTTTAAAATTGCCCTGAAGAACCAAAATTCTTAGATCCTTTATGGAGTGATGAGGCCATTGAAATGATTTCCTATTGGTGTGTCCAGTTTTTTATTGGTTATAGTGAATGGGTGGTGATTATTTCTCTTTCTCAGGCTTTGCCCAGTCTCTCCTATATATACAGTCCCCCTGTTATGCATTTAGTGCATTGTATTAAATACACCACATTGAGGTAGAACAGTTGTAGTGACCATGGATGTTGTATTCCTCTAATGTGTCTGGAATTGGTATTTTGTCTGAAGTCCGGATGTGGGGGCAGGTTTTGCATTGTATTTTGCCACAGGGGTATGTTCCATTTTTGGTGGGTTGCAATAAGGCCCTTGTTGTTATTAGTGTCTTTAGGTTGGGAGGCTGAATGCTGGGAGTGGTGGGTCTGGGAATGTGCTTTTGAGCTTCTCGTCCTTATGAAGTGCACCTTGTAGATCTCTGGCTATTTTACTGAGGGCCCTTAGTTGTGGATTGTATGTGACCACTAGGGGAACCCGATTCATTTCAGGTTTTTGTTTATATTGTAGAAGGTGAGTTCTAGGAATCCTGGTGGCTGCATGAATGTATTGATGTACAATGATGGGGTTGTAGCCCCTGTTGATGACGTCTGCTTTGAGTGTTTTGAGGTGGTGATTCTTTCCATCGGTGTCTGAACATATACGATTGTACCGTAAAGCTTGGCTGTAGATTATCGAGTGTTTAGTGTGGTCAGGGTGAAAGCTGTCGTACATTAGATATGGTGGTTTGTCCATTGGCTTTAGATATATGGTGGTTTGAATAGTATTTTCCCTGATGTGAATGGTTGTGTCCAGAAAGTGGATGTGAGTGGGAGAGAAGTTCATTTTCAAATTGATTGTTGGATGAAAGTCTTGAAACTGTTTGTGAAACTGAATAAGTTCTTGTTCCGTATCTGTCCAGATTATGAAGATGTCATCTATATAGCGGAGGTAAGTCAGAGGCTTGGTGTTGCAGGTGGAGAGGAAGTCCTCTTCTAGTTTGCCATAAGAGGTTGGCATACTGGGGTGCAAAGCGTGTACCTATACTGGTTCCCATCCGTTGCAGAAATACTTCCTGGCCAAAAAAGAGATCATATGGAATTCCTTTGATTCTACACTCCAGTAATTCAGCCCTAATTTATACTCAGCCTATTTGACCCACATTATCTTGTACCTTATCTGCTTGTCTCTTGCAGATCCCCTCGTAAATGACTTTACACCTCACACATAGATTGATATTCCTTTTTGTTGCTCATTTGACCTGTGAGCTGAATGTTGTATATATACCAGAGAACACCACAGCTTCAGTGTAATCCGCTTGAAAAAGGAACTAAAATGTTCTGAAAACTTATGATTATATTAGTTACCCAATAATGGTATCACCTTTATATCACTTTTGTGATTTTTTTTATTTCAAAAGGGTTGGCCTGTAACATTTTACTGGCTAACACGGTACAGCAACTTTACCTGCAATTAGGAGAGGTTCATTGATCATGGCTGTTGTTCTGTCCCCACATGAAGGCGAATGAAGGTATAACTAACAATAGCTGTGTGACTTCCTACCTTCCTATCCAAGCAGTGGGGCAGACCGGACCGGCAGACGCTCAGGTTGGATGGATTCAAACGTAGACACAGGGATGAAATCAGCCTGGGTTTATTTGATCCAGAATACAGCAATAGACGGTGATACAATACTGTTCTGTAGTAGTGGTATCAATACTGTCCTGTAAATGACTTTCCTGAGGCTAACTGCTGGTCAAAAACTGATGCCTTCACAAGCCCAAAATGTCTGAATGTCCAGTCACACAGTAATGAGTCACTGAAAATGGCTGCCGGAAGTGAGAAGGACTGAGCTGGCAGAAAACCACGCCCCGAGAGGAAAAACTTTACTAACAAGAACAGAGGCGCGCAGCATGCAAATTTTGGCCAGCAGATGGCAGCAGTACAACAATGCACAGAAAATAACATAGATAAAGAAGGATTGATAATAACATATGCAATTAACTATGAGGAGAACAGCACACTCCCCGTCTGAAATTTACTTTGGAGATTTCACTATGACGAATGTCCATGAAATATAACACAAACCTGCAACAAAAACATGTTAGAATGCAATGAACATAACAATATAGTTGGCTTTCTTGGCTTGTAATGGAGAAGATGTCTATAGTTCAACTTCAGTCCTGTTCATCCTGCAGGAACGTTCTCGATTGGTAATATCAAAATGAGCTCGTTAATTGGCCTTGCGAACGTTTTAAGCTCGCCCTTCCTGAAGATCTTCAACTCCACTTTTCGGACTTTGCCATCCTTGCTAGGGAAAACCTTTGTAATAAGTCCCATAGGCCAGGCAATCCTTTCGGTTTGTTGCTCCTTCATCAATACAAGGTCTCCTTCTTTCAAGTTTGGTTTTTGGTGTTGCCATTTTCTTCTTCCTTGAAGAATATTGAGATACTCCTTTCGCCATCTGTTCCAGAAGTAATCCGCCAGGTATTGTACACGTTTCCAGTGTTTTTGGTAGATATTCGCGTGAGTAAATTCTCCACTAGGCATTAGTATATTCTCAGTTTTTTGGGTGAGTAGAGTAGCTGGAGTCAGTATGGCTGGTGTTTCAGGATCCATAGACACTGGCACAAGGGGTCTTGAATTGATAATAGCCGAAACTTCAGCAAGAAGGGTGACAAGAGTCTCATGTGTGAGTCTTGAAGAGTTTACATCCATCAACATAGAATTTAAGATGTTGCGTGAGATCCCGATCATTCTCTCCCAGGAACCCCCCATATGGGAACTATGAGGAGGATTGAAGATCCAGTTGCAACCTTTCTCCGCCAACTGATCTTGAATGGGCTTAGTGTCGATGTTCAGTTCTCTACAGGCTCCAATGAAGTTACTTCCTTGTTCTGACCTCAACTGTTTCACTGGTCCTCTGATTGCGAAGAACCGTCTTAAGGCATTAATGAGACTGGATGTGTCCATGGATTCTATCACCTCTATGTGAACGGCTCGCACACTCATGCAAGTAAATAGCACAGCCCAACGTTTACTGTTTGCGTGACCGCCTCGGGTTCTGCGTGCGGACACCATCCATGGCCCAAAGACGTCCAGGCCAGTATAGGTGAAGGGCGGTTCTGAACATAGTCTATCCGCAGGCAAATCGGCCATTTGTTGGTGTAGCAGTTTCCCTCTTGCTTTGCGACAGTGCACACAGTCATGCAGTATTCGGGCTACAAGTTTTTTCATACCTATAATCCAAAGACCTGCAGACCTTAACTTGCCTTCGGTGATTTGTCTGCCCTGGTGTTCAGCCTTTTTGTGGTAGTGTCGGATCAGCAACACAGTGATATGATGTTTGCTGGGAATAATTAGAGGATTTTGTTCTGCAACTCCTAGGTGGGCTTGATTCAAACGTCCACCAACTCTGAGCAGGCCAAAACTGTCTATAAATGGATTTAGGTTGGCAAGAGGACTTTTTATAGGAATCTGCTGTCTGTTGTACAAGCACTTCCATTCTACGTTAAATTCTCCCTGCTGGACGTGACGTATTATGAGAGACTCGCTATGAGAAATGTCCTCAGCAGAGAAGGGTTTATGGCAGACATGCCAACTATGACAATCTTTATCTTCCTGAGTATTGTGATAACATCTAGCGATGTGCACTAACCTTGCAATAGTTCTGACGAGTCTCATCCAACTGGAGAAACGTTCAAAGCGATGACAATGGAGGCTGGAGGTTTGCCTTGCTTCAGTGACTAATGCACTAACTTCAGCGCGAATTTCTGGATCATTATCCAGGTCCTGGATGCTGAAATCTTCCTGTACACATTTATCCGCCTCTCCTAGCAGAAACTCTGGACCTGTAAGCCAAGAAGAGTTAGTAAAAGAACCTACAGACATAGGCCTAGTGGCATGATCTGCTGGATTGAGTTCGGATGGTACATAGTGCCATTGTTCAGGTTTGGAGGACCTCTCTTTCACTTCATAGTGATGAGGACATGGCTTAATGCAAGTTGTGCGTCCATCTCCACGCACGTACGTTTTGAAGGAGTTAATTCTTGGTTGATCCGAGCATACATTTCCTATGACTACCCATCCCAAGTCCAGTCTCTGGGCATATGGCGCGTAGTCGGGACCATTACATTGTTGGCGCACCTTGTGCACCCTTAGATTGTCTCTGCCGAGCAGGAGTAGAATCTCTGCGTTGTTGTCCATAGGTGGGATAACGTTGGCAAGGTGCCTTAGGTGTGGCTGGTGAAATGTAGCTTCTGGGGTAGGGATCTCATCCCTATGGTTAGGTATTTGATCGCATTCGATCAGTGTTGGTAGGGGTATTTCTATATTCCCATTGATGGGAGAAGCAATGAATCCTTGTGCTAGTCTCTATGCGGCCCGAGCAGGTGTTTAAGATGTAGGGTTCTGATGGTCCCTCTATTCCAAAGGCATTGAAGAATTTAGGTCCTGCTAGGGACCGGTTGCTTTGATCGTCAATGATAGCATACATTTTTACTGCCTTTTCTGGTAGTCCCTCTGGATAGACCTTGATTAGGCATATTCGGGCACAACATTTCTCACTCTGGCTGTCGCCACATACTTCCAAACATGAGCAGGAAACGGCGGTGGCTGTGTTAGCGTGATTCTGAGGCTCCCCGCCATGACTTGGAGCAGGACTGGTGGTGAAGACAGCTGGTGAGTCTCTGGTGAGCGGAATTGGGTGCATAGCTGAGGCATGTCTTTCACTAAGACACTCCTCACACTTGATGATGGATTTACAGTCCTTAGCCATGTGCTCCAATGAAGCGCAGCATCTGAAACATACCCCAAGCTCGCTGAGGACTTTCTTCCGCTCCTGTATGGTTTTAGATCTAAACCCTCTGCATTTGTTCAGTGAGTGTGGTTTTTTATGAATGGGACATTCAGGATTGAAGGACTTGTCTCCTGATGAGGCATTGTACTGTTTACCCGTGGGTGTTGCAGGTGATGGTAGGTTAGTCTTTCTGACACTCACGCTGCTCTTAAAGTCTCTGTTTTTATGCAAGACACTTTCATACCTTGAAGATGGTGTCGCTGAAGCTGTAGTGTTGAACTCCAGGAAATCAAGGCTGGGGTCATTCCTCATCTGGGACTGTTCATCGATGAATCTGCAGAAATGAATAAATGGGGGAAAGGTGACGTTATGCACTCTTTTATACCTTGAGACTGATGCCGCCCACTTTTCTTGCAGACTGTAGGGTAACTTCACGACAATTGGGTTCACTCCATGGGCTGTATCCAGGTAGCACAGGCCGGTCAAGCGAGGGTCTCTTTTGGCAAGCTCTAATTCCATGAGCAGATCACTCAAATCCTGAAGCTTATGGACATCCTTGAGATTGATCTTTGGGACGTTCTGCAGTCTCTTGAATAGGGCTTTCTCTATTGCTTCTGCACTGCCGAATGTACGTTCGAGTCTCTGCCAGGCGGCAGCGAGACCTGCTTCTGCTTGTCCCACATAGACAGTTCTGAGGCTCTTAATACGACTTGTGGAGCCTGGGCCCAGCCATTTGATCAAGAGGTCGAGCTCCTGCTCTGCGGTCAGGTTGAGGTTGGCATTGGCGGCTTTGAAGGTTGCTTTCCAGGCTCTGTAGCTCTCTGCACGGTCATCAAATTTTGAGAGGCTTGTGTTAATTAGCTCTCTGCTCACCATAAACCTGGCAAACTCGGACATATCCAATTTCTCACTGCTTGTTGCCATGACAACTTGTGATGCCCCCAGGGCGTGTGGGCTGCGTGGCGTGAAAGGGTGAGATGCTTCCGGGTAGAATGATGCTGCTGCAGGGTTGAGCTGTGGTCTAGCCTCTGTAGATTGTGATGACTGCTGCTTGAGCTGTGGCGGTAGGCCGGGAAATGCCGGGTAGCCTTTTTGCTGTAACACCTGTCCTTGAGAGGGCACATCTGGGTGAACATCATCAGGTTGATCAGGTGCTGTGGGTGGCACTGGCACTGTAGGTAGAGTTGACTTAAGGGTTTCAGTGTTGTCGGCTTGGACAGTACTGCAAACTGGGGGTGGTGCAGGTAACTGTTTCAGTACATAGTCACTGGTGCGATCAGCTGGATCATCTATCTCCTGAGGTGGCAAGCAGACTGGGTCAAGGCCTTGGCTCAATGCTTGCTCAAGTAGTCTTACTTTAGCTAATGCAATTTCCTCTTCCATCTCTGATTCAAGAATCTTTATTCGGGCCTCTGCTTCTGCCCTCTTAGCCTCTGCGTCTGCTTCGGCCCTCTCAGCCTCCGCCTCTGCTTCTGCCCTTGC
The DNA here is from genome assembly GCF_017654675.1 of Xenopus laevis. Lineage (NCBI taxonomy): Eukaryota > Metazoa > Chordata > Amphibia > Anura > Pipidae > Xenopus > Xenopus laevis. The sequence goes on from NC_054376.1 coordinate 127,353,161, forward strand.
AAGAGCTTCTTTTTCAGTGAAGGAGCGTCTCACCTTGGATTGCTCTGCATTTATGCGGGCCTCTAGTAGTCGGTCGCTTAGGGCTGAGCTTCTTGAGCACAATGATCTGTATGACCGAGAGGAATGTTTAGATGAATTTGATCTGTGGGATCTAGTTTCTTGCAGATGGGAGATACGGAGTTCCGCTTTATCTTTAGCACGCAGCACCATGGCGTCTCTTTGTCCGTCTATTAATTCTGCCTTGCTTAGTTCTGACGGGGCTTCATCATTATTAACATCTTTTAGAAAGGTTATATACCTTGTGGACAGTCTCTTATATCTTTCATGAGCTGTATTCAGCCGCCCTATAGCAACTTGTAAGCTTGTGGCATCACCTAAGGATTTAAGTCCTGACATGATGGAGGAGACTCGTTCCCATAGCTCTTCCAGGCTATCGCATAGCTCATCTTTCCTGGTTTGATAGTTTTCTCTGACCTTTATTGTCGGTTTGAGAGAGCGTCTTGGTCGCACGACTTGGTCTGCTGGAAGTGTGGAATCTGCTTCCTGTTCTTCATAATGATCAGTATCAGGTTGCATGAGCATTGTTTCATCACTGGGGAACTGTGCGAGGTCCTTTTCGGCCATTTTGATTTAAGGTGCGCTGTCTCTTTAAGAAAATAAACTTTTGAATTGGGGGCTGAAAATAGCAGTGCAGCTCCGCCGAGGCACCCTGACAAGGTTCCTAAAGTGTTTTCAGTGAATTGTGGGGTTTGGATGGAGGGGGACCCCACGTGCATTAACAGTTCTTGTACTATGCGAGCGAAGGTTAATACAGGATGTAGAAAATGGCTTGATGGGTTGTGGAGGACTTTCAGGTGAGAGTATAGATACTGCAGACACGTGGTGCTTGCCCTTTGGCTTCTGTGACGTGCACTGTATCTGGGCAGATTTGCTTCAGGTGGGCCTGTTGCCAGGGAGATTCCTGAGTGTGGTACTGAACTGTGAGGTAATCTGTGGCCGGGGTATGGGCATTAAGGCAGTTTTTGACTGTTCTGTCCCCACATGAAGGCGAATGAAGGTATAACTAATAGTAGCTGTGTGACTTTCTACCAGGAAAGTATCCAAGCAGTGGGGCAGACCGGACCGGCAGACGCTCAGGTTGGATGGATTCAAACGTAGACACAGGGATGAAATCAGCCTGGGTTTATTTGATCCAGAATACAGCAATAAACGGTGATACAATACTGTTCTGTAGTAGTGGTATCAATACTGTCCTGTAGATGACTTTCCTGAGGCTAACTGCTGGTCAAAAACTGATGCCTTCACAAGCCCAAAATGTCTGAATGTCCAGTCACACAGTAATGAGGCACTGAAAATGGCTGCCGGAAGTGACAAGGACTGAGCTGCAGAAAACCACGCCCCCGAGAGGAAAAACTTTACTAACAAGAACAGAGGCGCGCAGCATGCAAATTTTGGCCAGCAGATGGCAGCAGTACAACAATGCACAGAAAATAACATAGATAAAGAAGGATTGATAATAACATATGCAATTAACTATGAGGAGAACAGCACAGCTGTGCTATAAAAACAACTGTGCCTGTCATAGAGCGGTAGTGAGTAATAAATGTACTGGAAATCTGATAAGTTTGACAAGACAACAGAGTCAGGGTGGAAAAGTCATTAGATCAATGTATTCCACTATGTTTTAAAGCAAAACCCAGATTCCAGTAGGAGAAGCCCATGTAACGTCGTATCCTTTACTGCTGCTGACTGGCATTGATTCCTCCTGATAAGCTTTTTATTCGACCATAACTCCCAAAGCTTTATCCATTAATAATGTGCCTTAGTCTCATTCAGATTAAAAGTAGAACGTAGATCCCAAAAAAACAAATTTATCTATACAAATATCAGCCATTTGGACACCCAGATGGACAAGGTCCCCCCTGTAAGGATTCAATTGTCCTACATAATGTTGGCTCTCAGCAGCCATAGACACGTTGCTTCTAATACCAGATTATAATGGAGAAGAAATCACAGCTCACCCACACCTCTTACGTACTTTTATTTCTGTCATATATTGGGAAGGGACAGACCCACCAGACCAATCAACAGCTGATTTTGATATAAGATGCGCCTAAATACATACACTGTACATACACACAATACATATACAACATAGTAAGAGAGAAATGCTCAATACTAAATGCATTTTGTTATTATATATTAAGTAGAAATGCAATGGGGGGGCACATATCACAAACAAACAGACAGATAACCTGCACCCATACCAATGGACTAGAGAACAATAAGGCACTTTGTGCTCAATACTATGAATTAGAGAAAGGGCTCTCACCTGTATACATGTAGGTATAGCTCTGATGGTTTAAGTTCTTTTGCACTGTATGTGGCACATAATCCTTCTATATACACAGGAACACCTGTACCTATGGGTAGAAAGAGATGTGTGAGGGATGGTGTTTGTGCAAAGCTTGGGTAAACCAGCCCACCCCTGCCCAGTCCTGATGGATTTTCTTTACATGGCAAGTTAGGTTGAAAAAAGACACACATCCAACCTTTTAAGTCTATATATAACCTGCCTAACTGTCAGTTGATCCAGAGGAAGGCGAAAAACCCCTTTTGTAGCTTCTACAATTTGCCTCAGAGGGGGAATAAATTCCTTCCTGACTTTAAGATGTAATGGGACCAGTCCCTTGTTATATACAGTCACATTCCAGACAGATTTGTGGAAAGGCCACCAAGGCCCGGGCCTAGGGCGGCAGGATTTTAGGGGGCAGCATTCTGCCCAACCACACTCACATTGGTTCAGAAACACTGGGGATGGGCAGGAGTTTTTAAAACTTCCCATGTGCAATCCCCATTGCTCCAAAACTGTTTGCGAATAAAGGGAAGAGGAGGGGGAGCAACGAATGAGAGCAGGCCTAGGGGCGCCACAATGTATATTCTAGAGGATCCAATCATGGCCTTTATTACAGTTATACAATTACCCGGATGACCGATTGCTAAAGAGGCTGAAATTTGCCTCTAGGCTTTATAGTATATATGTTTACAGTAAAGCGTGCTACTGCCTGCATTGTAGTAAAATCTTCCCACCAGTGATACCGCCCTTAGAGTCCTGCACGGAACCAATTTCTAAGACCCAGACCGGAACCGAACCCACAACCCGCGACCCGAACTGCAACCCGCATATTTACCCAATTTGATCCACTACCCAATCTGGACCCGCAACTGCCTTATCCTCAACCCGACCTGTAACCTGCCGACCACCATCAAACAGGACGTGATGTTGCTGAAAACTGGAAGTGACATCATCATAAGTGGGCTGGGACAGAAACAAGTTTTGTAAAACATTAAAAGGAGCAAAATATAAATAAAAGAAATTTAGATGAGACCCTCAACCTGACCCACAACCCGCAGACCCACCACCAGCAGACCCGCATCTATATCTGCATCAGAAAATCCTGCCCTCATTCCGCAGGGTACCCCCTTTTTTTGTGGGTAACCCGTGGGTACCTCACCCACTGCAGGACTCTAACAGCCCTTATCGGGGTGTTATATCATATATAAGCAGGTTTGGGATCACTGCTTTAGACAGTAGATTTAGAATTAAATGACACGTCAACGTGTCCAATATTTCCTCACAATGACATATATATGCTTCTTAAAGCTGTTGAATCTATGAAACTTTTGGAGAATTTCCCAGTTGGACAGTTTATGCACCTAAGGTCCAAGCTACAGCAGCCTCTTTCTTTCTCCTGACAACTTCCTTGACTACTTGGTGATCAGACTGGTGGGAAACTGACCAGCAGGTGGCGCTGTTGGACCAAAATTCATTTATATTAACAGCACATGCATTCCTTAAAGGACCAGTAACATTAAAAAAATTTTTTTTAAAAATTCGTTAGTATACATCAAAAATAAACACCAAGACAAATAAAACTTTAAAATTGCAAAGCCTTTATTAAGAAATAACTTACCGAAACTCCACTTCCTGTCCTGTTCAGAAAAGGTGATATGGCAACCATCCATTGTGCGGCGCTGGATTTCTCCTCCCTGGCTCTCTCTCATGGTGTACTGAGAGCAAGTGAAGCGGCTGCACCTCGAATTTCGGTTCCCACAAATAAAGAAATTGCCGAGAGCTGGAGAAGGAAATAGCCCTGGTGTGAGCGCCCAGGCGCAGGGACTGAGAACACGCATTGCCGGCAGTTGTGCACAACTCAATGCGTGTTCTCAGTCCCTGCGCCTGGGCGCTCACACCGGCGCTATTTCAGAGCGCAGGGATCAGCCAGGGGGAAAGTGATGTGGCTGATGTGCTGTCCAAGTGCTCCATAGAGTTTGATGTGATCACCCTTCCGATGCAGCACGTCCACATTGAGGTGCAGCCGCTTCACTTGCTGTCAGTACACCATGAGAGAGAGAGCCAGGGAGGAGAAATCCAGCGCTTCACAATGGATGGTCGCCATATCGCCTTTTCTGAACAGGACAGGAAGTGGAGTTTTTATTTCTTGATAAAGGCTTTGCAATTTTAACGTTTTATTTGTCTTGGTGTTTATTTTTTGATGTATACTAACGAATTTTTTTTAAAAAGTTTTTTGATGTTACTGGTCCTTTAATATCTTGGAATTTAAAAAAAATAAATAATGAATGTAAATGACAAAAGTGCTTAGAATAGCACCCTCATCAAGTTTAAATTCACTTATTTTAAAGGTTTACTTATCCTTTAAGAACTAGTGATGAGCGAACCTGTCCTATTTTTCTTCGCCAAAGAATTTGTGAAACTGTGAAAAAATTTGTGAAATGTCAAATATCGTACGATTTGGATTTTTTTTTTTTTTACAGTTTTATCATGACTTTTTTTTGCACAAGAAAGATTGGTGAACATTTATTTATAAATAGGGGATTTAGTCTGAGTATTGTTCAGAAAATAGTGAAAAATTTTCAGATTTTGATAAATAACCTCCAAATATGTTGATGGTGTATTTATGTTAGATGGTGGCTTTCTTATTCATATGAAGTTGCACCCCGCTTCTGCCTTGCCCCCAGTGGAAAAGAACTGAGCTGAGACTGCTGTTTGCTCCTGATACTACAACGGAACATTTCAACATGATATAGAAATATTTAGCACAAGGAATCCTAAAAATGGCTAAAAACATAATTTTAAACTCTTTATAGGTCCCTGTTAAAGAAACAGTAACATCAAAAAAAATTTAAAAAAAATTCGTTAGTATAGAACGAAATAAAAACACCAAGACAAATTAAACTTTAAAATAGCAAAGCCTTTATTAAGAAATAACTTACAGAAACTCTGCTTCCTGTCCTCTACAGAAAAGGCGACATGGCGACGACAATCCATTGTGCGCGCGCTCTAATTTCTTCTCCCATCTTCTACTGGCAGCGTGTGGAAGGCGATGTCGGCACTGCTGAACAAGTGCTCGGATACAACAGCCCTCCTTATTGGTGCCCTGCAGTGTCGGACTGGACCCAGACACGCTCCCCACCGAAAACTGATGTTGCCCCCCCCTGGACCTTCCCCGACAGCATCCACAGCAGTTATGTATACGATATGCGTGGGGTCGGGTTGCTAAATCTGCCAATGGAGCGGGGGGCCCTGAGGCGTTATGGGGCTTCTAAGGTGGCAGCCCCAGTGGGCCCCTGAACCCCAGTCCTATGCTGGTGCCCTGTAGAGGACAGGAAGCAGAGTTTCTGTAAGTTATTTCTTAATAAAGGCTTTGCTATTTTAAAGTTTAATTTGTCTTGGTGTTTTTATTTCATTCTATACTAACATGACTATGAAGATTTATTTATTTATTTATTTTTTTTAGATTGACCTAAACTAGATATTCTATACTAACGAATTTTTTAAAAAAATTTTTTTTGATATTACTGTATTTTTTGATATTATTGGGGGTAGTTTTGGACAAGCAGAATATCCAAGGCTATTGTGATACTAAAGTGTATAGTTAGTGTATGTGTATATATAGTTTATGTGAGTGTATGGAGGGGTCAGTGTGTATTTATAGGTGCTGGATATGTAACATTTGGCCTTAAAAGGACAGATCCTTATAAATGATTATAAAGCTCTTTTCCATGAGGTTCCTGACGTGTTCCTACAGCCAGGTGAGGTCAACACAAGGCAAAGCTCTAGCAAAACAATTTATTGACATAGATAAACATTCTGTGCAAAAGAATAACAAATAATGTCCATTAATTAAGCAATTTTAACAAAACGTTTGTGAACATGTCATGCACATTATAATAGCATAATTGAAAATGACAAGGTCGGTGGTGGGATGTTGACTTGGGCCTTTTTGGGTCATAGTAAAATATCAAACTGGTTGACTACGGCTGTAGAAGGAAAGGACGTCTCCTTAAGTCTCCATTATAATCAAATAATTCCAATTTTAAAAAATGATTCCCTTTTTCTGTGTAATAATAAAACAGTCGCTTGTACTTGATCCCAACTAAGATTCTTCAGGTTGGCCAAATTTTTTTTTTTTTGAACTGCAAACGCTACATAAAAAATATACTGGAAGCTGAAGTGATTTAAATGCTGACAATTAAATGGTGAATAAACGGTGATAGAATCGATTTAAGTAAAATACAAGCTGAAGCTACTCAGGTTCCTGTAAGGAAAAAATGTCTTTCATCGCTGATCCATTCTTAAGAGTTGATGCAAGAAAATCCTTTTTTTTTTCAGGCCAAAAAAGCCGATGATATTTTTGACTGCCGGGCCTGATTAATAGGACACGCCCAGACAACATTTCAGCACAGCAGACAAGCAGAAATGTAGGAAGGAAACATTATAGTTGTAAGAAAAATACTTAAAGGATATGTAAACTTTTAAAATAAGTGAATGTAAAATTGATGAGGGGGCTATTTTTAGTACTTTTGTAATTTACATTCATTATTTATTTTGTTTTTATTCAGAGATATTAAGGGATACATGTACTGTTAAAGGATACTGTCATAGAAAAACATGTTTTTTTTAAAACACATCAGTTAATAGTTCTACTCCAGCGGAATTCTGCACTGAAATCCATTTCTCAAAAGAGGAAACTGATTTTTTTATATTTCATTAAGAAATCTGACATGGGGCTAGACATATTTTCAGTTTCCCAGCTGCCACCAGTCATGTGACTTGTGCTTGCACTTTAGAATGGAACTACTTTCTGGCAGGCTGTTATCTCTTTAATGTAACTAAATCAGTCTCAGTGGGACTTGGCTTTTTACTAGTGCTGTTCTTAGATCTACCAGGCAGCTGTTATCTTGTGTTAGGGAGCTGTTATCTGGTTACCTTCCCATTGTTCTGCTGAGGGGAAGGGAGGGGGTGATATCAGTCCAACTAAAGAGTGACTGAAGTTTATCAGAGCACAAGTCACATGAATGGCGGCAGCTGGGAAACTGACAATATGTCTAGCCCCATGTCAGATTTCATAATTAAATTTAAAGAAATCTGTTTGCTCTTTTGAAAAATGGATTTCAGTGCAGAATTCTACTGGAGCAGCCCTATTAACTGATGCGATTTGAAAAAAACATGTTTTCCCATGACAGTATCCCTTTAATATGAATGAATTTTGTTACAACAGCGCCACCTGCTGGTCAGTTTCCCACCAGTCTGACCAGCAAGTAGTCAAGGAAGTTGTCAGGAGAAAGAAAGAGGCTGCTCTGATGTTCTTCTGTTTAGGAAAATAATTAGAAACCTTTCTCACATCTTTCCTAAGCAGAAGAACATCAGAGCAGCCTCTTTCTTTCTCCTGACAACTTCCTTGACTACTTGGTGGTCAGACTGGTGGGAAACTGACCAGCAGGTGGCGCTGTTGTAACAAAATTCATTCATATTAACAGCACATGTATCCCTTAATATCCTGGAATCAAAAGAAAATAAATAATGAATGTAAATGACAAAAGTGCTTAGAATAGCCCCTCATCAATTTTACATTCACTTATTTTAAAGGTTTACTTATCCTTTAACGTCTCAAATCTGAGTCCACATATGACCTTTAAAACCCCGGCTCACCTGTTTCCCCATGGTGCCCAGAAGGTAAGAGAGACTCTCCACTTGCCTTCTGAACTTTAGTCCAACTTGTTCCTAAGGTCACTGAAGCGCTTGTATACCTTGTGACTGTAACTGCACAAATTCAAATGAAACATTCAGCCAGGTGCCCAGGGCATGGAACATGAAGCTGGCTCTCTATACAGTGAGTGTGAGTGTGCACTGCAGAGCCTGAGAAGTATGATGGCTGTAGTGTGCCAGACTCAATTTGAATCACCTATGAGGTTGAGATGTGCACCTGTGTTAGAGTGTAGCTGGGCAGCCATATATATCCCAAATGCTGGAGGAAGCAGCTCCCACGGCTGCAGGGGGCCCCAGGGAACAGATTGTGGGTCTGTTTCCTCTACAATTAAGAAAATAACCTCCCTCGCTTCTCTCTTTTACCTTTTCCAATACAAGCGGCTGGGTGGGTGGAGGTAGGGAGTCCAGGGGCGAAGCTGCAGTGCACCAGGCTCCTCCGAAGTTTTAAAGTGATTCCAACATTGGTTCAACCACCCCTAACCAAGTCAGTTGCTTAATGGCCCTTGTTCAGGGCTGTAGTGATGGCTCCAGGCCCAATATCTGAAGGTTTCTGAAGGCAGAACCTCAATTATTAAATAAGACTGATGGCCCAGGTAGCAGAAGGGTTTCTACAGGTTTATACCTCCCAACATTGTGGAAGCAGAAAGAGGGACAAAAAGATTTGCAGCGTTCCGTGCGGCAATTTTTACCGCGCCCATTTTTTTGTGGCCACACCTCCTAATTTCCATTTTCATTTTACAAAATTTGGCAAAACATTAAATCACATTTGCCTTTTAAGCTGCAAGTCACATTTTCCCCAAGAGACCAGCTTATCTTAAATCAGGGGTGTCCAAACTTTTTGATTTGGTGAGGTGAAAATGTGTGGGGGCCGACCATTCAGTCATTTGAATTACTATATTTTGTTTAATTGAATGTAGATCCTCATTGGATACCATGTAATAAGATGTTTGTCCCTATTGTATAAGGCTCAGCATCGGCTTTATACTTCTATTGGCCCTTTGTAACGATGCCTCTCTCGATTGGCTTGGGACCAGTATGATATAATGCATTTTATTTGGTCAATACCACTTTATAAGGATGTTACAAACAGGGGAGATCACTAGCCTATGAGTAAGTGCCCACCTCAGGCACGAAATGCGTCAGGCTTACATATGTCCAATAAAGATTTTTTTACTTTTATAAAAATACCTTGGCTACTGCTTTACTGCTAGATGACCTCTAACCACATCTGAATGTTTTGTATTTTCCCAAAAATTTGGAAAACCTTTGGACTGGGGGTTCCCCTGGTAAGAGACCATCTTCCAAAATATTTTTTGCCAGTACGTGTCTATTACTAACACCTTCAGCACACAGGCAGCAGTATAGACCAAACGGCAGCTCATTTCACTAATGTGCCCAAATATATGGCTGATCGCACTGTGCTGGCGGGCCGTATTATTATTATTAATTTCATGATGGAGGCTGCGGCCAGTGTAAACTTTAAAACGGGGCACAATTGGCCCGTGGGCCGGATTTTGGACATGCTTATCTTAAATTGTTACAATTGTTTCTTTGCCTATCTTTAATTGTTACAATTAATTATTTGCTTATCTTAAACTGTTACAATTATTTATTTGCTTATCTTAAACTGTTACAATTATTTATTTGCTGATCTTAAACTGTTACAATTATTTATTTGCTTATCTTAAACTGATACAATTATTTATTTGCTTATCTTAAACTGTTACAATTATTTATTTGCTGATCTTAAATTGTTACAATTATTTATTTGCTTATCTTAAACTGTTACAAATGTATCTAAATGCAGATGCCAAATATTCTGGGCTCTCTGCCAAAAGCCAATTAAGTTTTAGAAACGTTGTATCTGTTTCTAGCTGTTCAGTGCAGGAGCAGTGGGACATTTCAGTTAAAATCCGGGACTGCGGGCTCAGCTGTCATAATCGGGACTGTCCTGCGAAAAACGGGACATTTGGGAGGTATGGGTTTATGTTACATCTTTTATGGTTAAATTAACTGAATTGTAATTTATATTTAAAATCCCTAGATGGCAGTGTTGTCTCCTTGTTTTATTACTCTGATTATTGTTATTATTATTGTTATTATTATTGTTATTATTATTGTTATTATGATTATTATTACTATGGCAGCCTACTGTGTTATGTGTGATAAGCATGGACACCAACATATTCTGTACAGCAGCAGCACATTAAACAAAATTTACTGATACATGAGGTATAGAGAGTCCTGTTCATTGGAGCTTACAATCTAAAACGAGAATTTTAGTCAATGGACTGGGGAGCTGCTTCCTGTCAGTTTACTGGCCCTTGTTTGGGGCTGCAGTGAAGGTTTCCATACCCAATATCTGACCATTTTTGAAAGCATCCCTGAGACTATGAGATAAGATTCATTATGGTTACAATTATTTTAGCCCATTAAATGTAAAATTGTAATTTACGTTTGCAGTCACTAGATGGCAGTGTAATTATTATTATTTATAAAAACCTATTCTGTACAATAGAAAACATACAGTAATTACATTACAAAATCTGACTCCTACATGAGGTATAGTGGGACCAGGGGAGGTGCTGCCATCTTGCTTTGCAGTTCTAATGGAGTTGAATGGAGAGTGTAGGTCAATAGTCCAAGTTACATGGGACAGTAAAGCTGGCCATAGACACAAAGATCGAGGATTCGTATGATTTTCGCACCGTGTGTGGAGAGTAACGACATTTTTCGTCCATCGGAGATCGGTCGTGTGGTCGATCGGACAGGTTAAAAGATTTCTGTCGATAATATCTCTGCGTGTATTGCCGATCGTACGATTTTCAGTGGTTAAACTGGACACAATTCCACACATTGTACAACCTTACTAAACTATTTTCTGGCTTTGGGTAGAACTTATCATCGGCTAGGGCACCTCAGGTCGGCACTGACTGCTGGACTGCCATACTGCTCCCCCAGGGTTCTCAGACTTTCCTTACGTAGGAGCTGCCATATATATTTGCAGTGCAATATTCATCTGGGTCCTGTTGGCTCACTACAAGGTCAAAGCTATAGCGAACCATTGAGGATTCAGTTTCATAACTAGAGAAAAAAAAGGAATTCCCCGCCCTCCTGCTTCTTCACCCCTCCTTCACCCCCTCCCACCACTTGGTCTGCATTAAAGGATAAGTAAACCTTTAAAATAAGTGAATGTAAAATCTAAGCACTTTTGTCATTGATTATGTATTTTCTTTTGATTCCAAGATATTAAGGGATACATGTGCTGTTAATATGAATGAATTTTGTTGCAACAGCGCCACCTGCTGGTCAGTTTCCCACCAGTCTGACCACCAAGTAGTCAAGGAAGTTGTCAGGAGAAAGAAAGAGGCGGCTCTGATGTTCTTCTGCTTAGGAAAGATGTGAGAAAGGTTTCTAATTCTTTTCCTAAGTAGAAGAACATCAGCAGCCTCTTATCATTAAATAATAAAATTGGCATTGCATTTATGCTACTCTGTTTTCTGGGGATATTAATTAATAAATTGGCACTGCATTTATACTGCTCTCTGTTCTTGGGGCTTTACGTAAAACTGGTACTTCATTTATCCTACCCTGTGTTCTGGGACATTAAATAAAATTGCCAACGCCTTTATACCGCTTTGTGTTCTGAGGACATTCAATAATAAATGACCACTGTTTTTATACTGGACAATAAATGCAATTGGTAAGCATTGGTTAAAGAGCACACCAATATAATTCATATAATCATGAGGTGCAAATCCAGCAAAGACCACCCAATAAGTCTGCCAAAAAATCACAAAATCACAAAATAGGATTGCACATTTAAATGAAGAAAAAAGTTTATTATATAAGAAAGAAAACAGTACAAAAAATTCCCTTCATCAGGGGAAAAAAACAATAAAAGTAATAACAAAAATTTGAAAAACAAATTTGAAAAAGGCAGCCTTTTTTTGATTATTGTTTTTAACCTGATGAAGACCATTTAGTGGTCAAAACATTTATAGGGACTTTTTTGTACTATGGTTTTTTTTTTGTATAATACATTTTTTTCTTCACTTGAGTGTGCATTACTCTTTTGTGATTTTTATTATATGCAATTGGCACTGTATTTATTCTGCTCTATGTTCTGGGGATATTGTTGTAGTGTCTCAGACCCAATCGGAATCTTCTATGAGGTTGAGATGTGCTCCTATGTGAGGGACACTGCTGCCATGAGGCAACCAAGTCAGTGGCCCTTGTGCCAGGCCAAAGTGATGGCATCCATGCCCAGTATCTGAAGATTTTTGAAGGCAACACTGCAATGATAAAAAAGATTGATGATCCAAGTGGGAGATTTGTTTATGGAAGACAGGTTTTATGGTAATGTTGGTTTGTATTTGTTTATATTTGCATATTTTATATATATATTTCTTATATCTGGACACAAATGGGCACACTGGGCAACCTCACTAAACTCCTGGATATTTTAGTGAATGGCGGCTTCGGCCTATCAAGAGAAATATACCTGGAGATTTTCCCTTTAACGAATAAATCCAGCAGGGGTTTAGCTCATTTATATGAAAGCAGAAATCTCAGACTAAAAAATAACAAATAGTTTAGAGAATGGTTGAGTTTGCTCCTGCTGCCCTGGTACAATGCTGGGAAATAGTGGCGCCTAGAAATGAAACCCAGTGCTCTGCATATACTTTGTGCAATGTGGCTCTTTGCTAACACTGAGCCGATATCTTAAAGGGATACTGTCATGGGAAAAAAAAATAATCCATTTCTCAAAAGAGCAAACAGATTTTGTTATATTCAATTTTGAAATCTGACATGGGGCTAGATATATTGTCAATTTCCCAGCTGCCCCTGGTCATGTGACTTGTGCTCTGATAAACTTCAATCACGCTTTACTTCTGTACTGCAAGTTGGAGTGATATCACCCCCTCCCTTTCCCCCCCAGCAGCCAAACAAAAGAACAATGGGAAGGTAACCAGATAACAGCTCCCTAACACAAGATAACAGCTGCCTGGTAGATCTAAGAACAACACTCAATAGTAAAATCCAGGTCCCACTGAGACACATTCAGTTACATTGAGAAGGAAAAACAGCAGCCTGCCAGAAAGCATTTCTCTCCTAAAGTGCAGGAACAAGTCACATGACTAGGGGCAGCTGGGAAATTGACAAAATGTCTAGCCCCATGTCAGATTTCAAAATTGAATATAAAAAAATCTGTTTGCTCTCTTGAGAAATGGATTTCAGGGCAGAATTCTGCTGGAGTAGCACTATTAACTGATGTGTTTTCCGATGACAGGATCCCTTTAAGCACTGCAGAACCTCTGTTAGAGAGCTAATGCCCCAAGTGTATTTGTGTACCCTTTACTGGCGGTTTTTAGTTCATTTTTATTGGGATTATGTGCTGTTGTACACCTGTACTCCGTTAGGGGGCAGCACTGAAATACATCATGTCCATCATCTTAAACCTAATACATTTCCAGAATATATGTATTCATACATTGTGCGTTGAGGAAATGATTTAGAAACCTTTCTCACATCTTTCCTAAGCAGAAGAACATCAGAGCAGCCTCTTTCTTTCTCCTGACAACTTCCTTGACTACTTGCTGGTCAGACTGGTGGGAAACTGACCAGCAGGTGGCGCTGTTGTAACAATATTCATTCATATTAACAGTACACAAATCCCTTAATATCTTGGAATATAAACAAAATAAATAATGAATGTAAATTACAAAAGTGCTTAGAATAGCACAATCATCAATTTTATATTCACTTATTTTAAAGGTTTACTTATCCTTTAAGGTTACGGCTATAGGAGACCACGGAGGTGTCAGTTCCACTACCGTCATTGCAGGAATATCAGCAAACAAGTTCTCACCAGAAGTGGCAACACCAGGCAAGCGTATGTTTAAAGGAATATACATGCATGATCCTAATGGAGCTGTGTATTTCATTACATGTCCCTGCAGATTGGCTGGATTTCATGGCCAGCAAAGAAGAGGAATTTATGAAAGAAGATTCTTTTATTTTTCCCAGAACTACATGGTGACTCTGCCCCCTGCTGGTGCATGAGACAAACTGCATCCGTGTGGGAAATTGTAACTTGGTGTTATAAGAAAGGGTCTGAGTAACACGTTACGGGCACTGTAAAAAAAAACATCTCTCTATTTTGTGTAGTGTAATGTCTCTGTTTTGTTGATTTTATTAAAATCAGAATACAATTCTGTTGGTGTCTGGCCAGAGCAAATAGCTTCCTGCTCTCTCTGTACCACATCTGTATTCTGCACCAGGACTGGCAATCTGTGGGTTCTGGCAAATGCCAGAGGGGCTGCTATAAGGTCCCATAGAAAGTCACTATTTAGTGGGCTGGTGGGGCTGTTTGGGCCTCTGTGTGGGCTGATTGGGCCTCTTTGTACCTGAAATGCCAGGGTCTATTTTGATTTTCAGTCCAGAACTGGTCTGCACCATCTCCCCACTACTTTCCCAGTATCTGCATCCTTTTCATCTACTCCACAGTCCTTCCCAAATGTGCATTCCACCCTTTGCCAGCCCTTCCCAAAACTCCATGTACTCTCCATGGACTTACCTTTCTTTTCACATTCTCCTTGTCATTTTGCCCCTTCCTAGTTCTTCCCAAAACTCCATGGCACACTCCTTGGCCTGTCTCTTCTGTCCAGATGTCCATACTCCATCTACTGGCTCCTTTTCCAATCTGTGTAACCTCTGTGTAACCTTCTGCTGCCTTCCCAAATCTCACTCCATTAAGATCTCCATTAGTGATATATGGGTCCAAACTTTCCTAACCCTCAACTGTCTTTTTATTGGCCATAACCCTTCCCCTCCCAACATGGCTCAGACTTTTTAAATATTTTATAGATCCACACCCAAAGTGCACCCTTACAAGGGCCATTACTGCTGGTGTATTTCACTGCCTGATGGTGAGTCTTATTTATTGCAGGTGCAAAACACCATGGGCCTCGTGCAGGGAAGGGTACATAGTGCAAAACAAAGGGTACAAACTGCCATGTATTTTTCATGTTTGTATCCTGTTTTTCTCCAGAATGGAGTCCAAAATGGAGCACAAAGATCTTCACTACCATCATGAATACAGTACTGCCTACATATAGCAGCGCATGTATTCATGAGGGTCAGTCTGATGGAGACACTAAGGTGTCCCTCCTCCTTAATGTCGCCGTAAATGATACTTTATATCTTTTCCCCTAGAAAATGAACAAATTCACTGAGCTCAGCCTGTGTGCAGTTGGAATCCATATGAGAGGCAATTTGGAGGCACAATTGTGCACATGCGGCTTTTTCTCATTAACCATAAACTGAAGCCACAGAGACAAAATGCTGCCACGTGTGATTTTATGCTGACGTAGCGCATTCCCATTTCCCTCGTAACCACAAGCAGAGGCTGAAATGAAAACCATAATTATAAGGCTGCACAGAATCAGTAACTACACCCATTTCCAAGGGAGATCACGTTACAGCGTCCTGGGACCTATTGTTGCACACAATACACAAGTCAGTGTGGATATGATACAGTTAGGGCTGCTGAGGGACCAGTATCTGCGTTATTGAAATAAGCAAAGAAAAATGGACAATATCCAACCCATTATTTTCTCCATTCTTGAAAAACGAATGAGAGAAAAACTCCTACCGGGCAACATGAAATATGGACTTGAAAGAGGAGATGGAGGTAATTGAAAGGAGTGTGGTTTACTTCACACTAGTATAAAACAAATCTCTATAAATATACAAGTTCATTACAAAATACATTTCCTAAAAATAGAAAAAAAAGTAATCTTTGAAATAAGCCATTCAGGAAAGCCTCGGTCTCTAAGAGCTGGCTCTAACTAAATACCCTATGATGGTTGTAAGCTTGTTAGGGTAATGGCTGATTCCCCCCTCAAACCAGCACTGGTATGTTCCACAGGTAATTGATAATCTCATCTGAGGACAGTTCCATTCCTTTGGGTAAGGTGATCAAGCCTTTCTTGCCCACAGTCCCCACTTTACTAAAGATTGATCACATTCATGTGGAAGGAATGCAGCTTGAAGGAAAGTAGTCTGGAATGATAGCATCCTTGTATTAGTCTGATGGGTCTAAAACCCACCGCCATTGCAATTTCATTTTTAATTTAGGAATCTTCTAAGACTTTAGAAGCTTTCCTGATGTCTCTGCTGGGCCCGGCTCAGACCCACGTACACCTTGTGGAAACTGCCTTAAATCCAAAATGTCCTTGTATTGCAGCTCAGGAGTTACCATTTGGACACACCGTGCCCGGGTTTTGGGCTCGAGATCTTTTTTTACTGCCCACCCCAAAATTTTGTCCTGCCCAAACTGAAATGGTTTGATGCCCTCTTCTTTGATTTGATCTGCTCTTACAGGATTCAACCCTTCCAGACAAATCTCAGCTAGCTGGTGTCTTCTTTCTCTCAACCTCCTAACTTCAGTGTCCATTCTCTCTCTCCCAAATCTCTCTACTTTCTCCCAGAAGGTATGGTTGAAGTAGACATAAAGATACCAGTCTAGGGCATTCCAGGCCCGTAATCTGTCTATCTCTCTTTTTTCCAGTGGTGTGGAAGCCTCACGAGTGTTAAGTTTAAAGGTCACCACATCATCAAGATCCCAGCACAGTTCTTCCTTCAGAAGGACCATTGATTCATCAAAGTACTCTGAGAGTAGGACCAGGTGAAAAGCTCCCTCTACTGCCCTGGCTCCTGCCTTGGCCAAAGATTCTTTAAATGGAGTGTCAGGGTTAAATCCCAAGTCGAACCACAGAAGGTTGTGTGCATAGTGGTTTGATCTCTCTCCTGGTTTGTAGTAGTGAGAAGGGTGAACTATAAATGCTTTAAAGTTGGGGGATTTCTTAAAGGCAGATGAAACCAAGCGGTAATAAGAGAAAGAAGACTCTGCCAAGGTGGCTGGATCACGTAGAATTGTGAAGTAGAAGGAGTCTGTAGGCATGAGCTTCCTGACCTGGAGAGAAAAATACATTTTAAGTAGATATTCTACATCTTAAGAGTAATGGAACCTCACAACCAGCTATATATACACATTGACTATAGAAACTATTCCCACAGAGCTTCAACCTTAGGAAACTTGGTCAAGTACATATGTGTTTTCTTACCTCTGGGAGATTGAAGCGCATGTGGTGGCACAGGATATCATACGTTGATTTGTTAACTTCATTATATCCTTTCACCCTCCGAACATGGAACAGGTTGGGGTAGTTGAACTGATACTTTTGTGGTAGAGCAAACGTTAGTGAGTTCCTGTCCCCATAGCGATGTAGCATATTCAGTATGGTGCTTCCGGCAGTCTTGTGGGTCTTCAGGAACACTATGTGAGATTTTGGCTGACAGGTTCGTGTTGAGAGAGAGGAGAGCGGGTGCAGTACCGTGAAGGTCTGAGGGGGCCTAAGCAAAGAAAGAAATGTTATGTACCATCCACTGGATAGATAAATATAGAACTTATAACAAGCAAGAAAACAACTGGATATATGAAAATATTTAACAACATAAGCATGGGTCTTTTGATTATAAGACACATTATCTAAGGCCAGTAGTCCTATGGTGCTTAGAAAACTCCCTATGCAAAAATTGGGGATTTAACCACTTTAAATATTTAAATAAATGTTTAAATATCTGTTATAGAGACTGCTGTTGATTTAGAAACCTGTTTAGATTTATAGAGTAATGATGACCTGCTTAAAGGTTTATTGACATCTTGAGGAGGACAAGGTCATTAAAAAGCCTTGGATGGTCACACGCTTCTCTAATATTCCAGACATTAATAAGAAGAAGAGGTTGGCTCAGTTGGTGCCAATGTGCTGTTGGTGCGTCCCAAGGGCATAAATGGATGTCAGAATCTATTATTTTATACATTCATTTATTACAGATCACTCACCGTTTCTGGAAGTGGGTTCCCAGAAGCTGAATGGTAAAACCAATAGCCATAAGGATTAAAAGTCCTATCCCAAGGATCGGTAGTCGGCAGAGCTGAAGTAACCTCATGGTTCTGGAACGGAGAAGAGAGTGCACCAATGTTAGGTTGTAAAGCACCATAAACAAAATGTTCCACATATACATTGGCATTCTACCAAACCCATGGCCTGCACTAGGGCAC